>NW_024038733.1:4372500-4586293 GCF_016077235.1 Cyprinodon tularosa | reverse complement strand
TACTAAAAACTATTTGGCCACGGTGACGATGTAAAAATGTGCATTTTCTGAGTTTGAGGATTTTTCTCAGGATCAGCGTTTTCCTATGCCCGAACAAGTCAGCTAAAAAGCTAAACCATAAATGATATTGAAGAAATTCCTTCAATGTGAGTGCTAGAAGGTTCTGAAGATGTTGTATACCAAGTTTCATATTAGTACATCAAATAGTTAATAAATGGGAGCGATACGAAAATATGTATCGTTTTGGATTTTGTCTGTGATTTTTGGAAAATCTCTTATTGGATTTCTATTGGGGAAGTGTGGACTTCTTCATGGTCTGGGCCAAACTGTCGGAAAACCGTAAATGCCACACAAATGAGGGTTATATTTCCTGAATCCTGACAAAAATCCCTACGTTTTGATGTATAATTTATTTCAATTGAGTTAAAAATGAGGGACTGAGAAGAATTTGTTCGGAAAAACCAGAACAGCTCAAAAGCTAGAGCACGCACTATAGCAGTTGAAGAATTCCGTCCATAGACTTCCATTATAAATCTGAAAATCTTAAAAATTTCTTTTAAAGTTTGAAGCTTCACTGAAGCAAAACTGTAAAAGTTAGCAGAAAGCCGAGTTAAACAGTAATAGCAGAAAGATACGGAAACATTTTAAAAGTTGAATGGTGTTTCTAGCTGAAAGTATGCTGAAGTAGTTAAAGGTCAAAGATGATGAAGGTTTAGCTGAATTTTGCTGAAATCTAAGAATTCTACATGCAACATTGGGACAAAAAAAACGCAGAAAAAGCTGAATAACGCGAAAACTACCAAAAATATCTTTACCAAAAGACATAGCAGAATTCTCCTGAACGAGCTGAACGTTTTGATACCAAAATTGTTGAAATCGGTTGAAAACTGCGGGACTAGTTAGAGTCAGAAAAATTTTAAGTGAAAAACAATAAGTGGGAATGCATAAGCATTCCCACTTGATAAAGAGAAACAGGATCTCAATAGTGTGAATGCCTACAGCATTCACACAATAAAGAGAAACAGGATCTCAATAGTGTGAATGCCTACAGCATTCACACAATAAAGAGAAACAGGATCTCAATAGTGTGAATGCTTTACAGCATTCACACAACTATTTTCTTGTCCTGTTTGTTTATTGCCAGGAAACAAAAGGACTGCAACTAAATTAACATCTCTGTTCAAATAATTTCTTACCCATGCATGAAGCTGTTGCTGAACTGGAAAGCTCCTTCAGTGACAGATTACAGCACCCTAAATGCACAAGGGAGTGTTATCACAGATCCTTCCTCCCAGCAGCTGGAAGACTTTTTACCATCATTGTTCCCAACAACCTCAATAAGTTGTTACATTCATGCGAATTTTTGCTGTTCCTTAGTCAAATAACATGCTGTCATTTTTTCAAATCTCTAGTGTTGCCATTTTCAAACATGCACTACTGTAGAAATGCAGTTATATATTGATTTATTCTCCAGATGCACAGTATATTGTAAAAACTGTACAGGCTTTTATTAGTTTATTTTCTTAACTGTCACTCTGTTATTTTTATATACTTTTTAGGGTACATATTTGTGTGACCAATTTTGCTTTAACATTTTGCGGCTGTAACACCAATTTCCCCGTGGTAAGACAATAAAGAGATTTTCTATTCTATTCTAAATCTTAACAGGGAGGAAACAACAGCAGCAGAATTAAATGGGAAGTTGCACAGAGCAGCATGGAAAATGGGACTGAAGGAACAGACCCCCACCAGTACCAAACAAACCTTACATTAGTTTATCCCTGACACGGTTTTCTGTAGAGTACATGTATTCATAATTAAAGAGTTTGAGTCATCCCGAATTTTCAGCCTACACTAGCCGATGCACTTCATGTGGGACTGCACTTTATTTTCTATTATATTCTATTATAATATTAGCTGGGGGAAGATGGAGGAACCTGCCTAGAGCGAACCACCACTGATTATAGATAAGACCTTTCTTGGTTAATAACTGTACTTGGCAACAAATTGATAAAAAGGGAACCCCAACATAAATGAAACTTGCTGCTTATATTAAATAAAAACCTTTTCAGTCACTCAATAAGGAAAACCAGTTACCTTTCCCATGACTTTATTAACAAGTTGCTTCCACAAACAAGCAGGCCACAAGAAGGTACAAGGAAGCTATCTGCCTGAAAGGCGGTACAGATGGCCACCCCCCCCATACCTCAGCAGAAAGATGCTTCAAATATTCACAATCTCTCTGATCTCAATCCATCCCACAGGAAGTTTGCGAGCTCAAACCCACAGCTATACCCATTATCATTTAACACATCGCCCCTGGGTGCTGCGTCTTGGAAACGAAAGAATAGCATTCCCCCAGAATCTACCGAGTGACGACACAGTCGTCATGTCGACTCCTCTGTGGCCCTCGAAGACATCATTGCCCAGAGTTAAGACTAACATAAAACTGCAGCAAAGATTAGCCGTAGCGTGAGCTACAGCATTTCCCTTTCGTTAAAAACAGTTTTAGTGTTTTCCAGGATCTGCAATAATCAATTTTATTAGGTAGCAACATTTCAAAACATCAATTTTTTGACAAAAGTATGTCCTAAAGTAGTAAATCCTGATCCTGAGCAAGAAATTAACAGCATTTCTCACTTTGTAAGCTGAAAGAGTGGGATTCAGGATGATAAAACTTGAAATAATTCAATTATTAAGAACCCCTGGACTACTTAGAGAGAACAATCAAAGGTATTCCAGACAGGATGGTGATTTCTTTTCCACAGAAAGCTTCAGCTTTTTCCTTTCAACTGAATTAAATCTTTGGCAGCATCATCTGATGTCCATCAAGTTCTCTTTGTCACCTGTGCAGCCAGGTTTGATCCCACTAGTGTTGTTTTCTCCTAAACGAGCATCCTGGACAAAAGAGTAAAGAGAGAGAAACAGAATGATAAATACAGAAAAGATAGCATAAGTAAATATACAAGTATGAGAGCCAGTCAATATGACTCACTGAGAGGAGGTAAGTGCTAACTATTACCATCTGCTTTTTTTTATTTTTTTTTATTACCGATTCACCCTAACAAGTGTGACTATGGTACCAAAGGTTGAAGCTGCACCCATACAGATCAACGAGAGGCTGTTAGTTACCAGGGCAGCAGAACGCCTGACAAGAGTGGGAGAGCAAAAACAAACCTTGACCTTCAGTTTGGCTCACTCACCAACACAAACAGAATAGTCACATCCTCTGACTTGAGTCCTGCAGCTATTCGTCCACTTTTTGTAACTTTATGTGTATAGAAATTATGAAAGCCTGAATAGATATCAGAATGAAAACAGGAGTAATATGTTGGTGCTTGTAGTCGATTGTGCAGAAATAGATCAATAGTGATAAACTCCTCACACCAAGCACCGACAGTTACTGTTTGCCTCGATTGATACCCTGTTCACTGAGAGCATAGTGACAGGGCAACACTAAGGCAAAGGTGTAGAAACGACCCAGAGAAACTGAAAAGATCCTCAGTGTTTTATTTAGATCTAAAGCCTTTAGGTTCAGGTCAGCTGGGGAGAAGCTGACTTACAGAAGCATTTATTCGCTAACCTTTTAACTTAAATATGTTTTGAGTTGTTTTTACTTGGACTGAAAGTGAAATGGCGACCAACAGAACAGCAGAGTTGTACGGTTGAATAAAAATCTAATAAAAATCTCTAGTTTGGCACAGGTGATCCGATTTCAACCCAAAACAAAAATTACAGTTATGTAAAACCTTAAGAAGTTTTTATGGAGAACATCAGAGAACAGTAACGTAAAACCGACACACTGAACTCATCCCGCCCACAGTGATACAGAGTGGTGGCAGCTGTATGTGTAGTACTGTGGGATACTTTTATTCTGTTACATGAACGTTGGTTAGATGTGATTGAAAGCAAGATGGCGGCTGAATAAAGGACAGACCTGCACTGGACCTTAGACCTGGATTAGTGTATCATCGTCCAACATGACAAAAACCCCCGAATATACAACCAGAGCATCATGTGCTGGAAGGGCCTAAACCTCTTTGGGACTTTTTTTTAAAGGAAACTGATGATTTCCATGTAATCAGTCTAAGTATGGAGCACAAGAGCAACTAAATCCAGATCCCCCTAAAAGCGTTGGTTGCTGGGATTTTTTTTTTTTTTTTTTACATTTTTTAACAGTTGAGATGACGTTTTAGGACTGCAGCTAACAATTATTGTGAAAATCGATTTATCTGTTGATTATTTTTTTCAATTAGTAGATTAATAATTGCAAAAGTTTCATTGAAGAAGACATTTTACAAAATTAAACCAAGTAAAAATAAAACATTTCCACTTGAGGAGTTATGGGTAGAGCAGACTGACAGACTATAAAGATCTTTTTTTATTTTTAATGCAAAATGTTTATATTTCTGTTCACTAAAAGAGTGTACTCTAAAAGTATGTTTTACAGTAGCTATAATTGTTAACGATTAAGGGATTACAAACTGTTCTTTAATAAACAAACCTATCATTTTACCATTTAAACCAATGTCTTTAATATACATCATTTCCCTTTTCATAATACAAGTAAAACGTTCTGAACACAAAAAATGGGAATTTAGGAATTTCTGTAATTGTGCAAAGAAAGGAGGTCAGACTGACAGCTGATTAGATTTTACCACATTACTTAATGCTAAAATGTATATTCATTCAGGATCTTAATCTCGTCAAATCCACCAGAAATGCTAATATATGCTAATATTCCCTGGTAAATTTATAAATATTACAATGTGCTTTAACATGTCAGTAAAATAAATAAACAAAAAGGGTTTAGTAGATAGGCGAGGAAGAAGCATATATAATGGAGGGATTTTTTTCCAAATGTCTTCACTATTGAATGAGATCCTCCTTATCTCACCACATTTATTAATTAGGTTTACAATTACACATTAAATATCTAATGATAAAGATCTAATTTTTGTTATATTTATAACAACATGCAGATATATTTGTAGAGTTTAAAGCTGATATGTAAAGGTTAGGCTAATAATTGCTTTGATTGCATGGAAATGAAATGAATTCTTTGCTACATTTTAAACCTGTTTGTCTCAGACAGTTTACATCAGGGCTGCAACTATTATATTAATAATTGATTAATCTGTCTATTATTTTTTCAATTAATTTATAATTAGATAACATAGGGTTCCTTAAAGAAGATTTTATACAGAATTAAACCATGTGAAACTTTGACAGAGTTATGGATAGAGCATATTGGAAGGAGAATGTTTTTTTTTTTTCTTAAATTAAAAATATTAACATATTTTTTCACAAATTGGACATAATTACTGCTCTAAGTTAGTTGCTCTGTCAGATAAAGGCATTTTTAGAGTCTCTATAATCCAATAAACGATTAATCGATGACTGAATTAGTTGATTATTTCAACAATCGATTAATCCCATTGTTTTAGTCCTAGTTTAAATAAATAAAAGTAAAATAAAGAGAACGTTCAATAAATAGAGCTCCTGGTTTGTTTCTTTACCTTCTGTCAGACGAGCCTTTCCGCCTGTCGGCTGGCACAGGACCGTGGAGCAGCCCACACACAGCACTACTGTCTGAGCATGGCTGAACACTGTGGTGATCTTATAGCAACCTATAAAACAGAGAAAAAAAAAAACACATGAAGGAAATCCCAAACTAACCTAAAGAGGCAACAGCAGCCAAACATCACCTATGCCTGATTACAGTTGTGTCCTTGCAGCTGTTTAGTGTAAATAGGTCAAGTGAAATCTCATCCACAAACAACCACAAGATTCACTTTCTGCCTTATTTGACACCCCGATCACTACAAATTCAGAGAAAGGGCAACACATAAAGGCAAAATCTACACAGATTATTTTAAACAGGATCCATAATCTGAGATTAGTTCATAGATTAACACAGACCTGGACATTTGACATCCATGAAATAAGAGTTTGGACTCTGAACAAGCCGCTTCTTCTTGTGTCTCCTCTTTTCCTCCTCAGGACTGGGGTGCAACAAATCTTTTGCAAGCTGGGGGGAAAAGACAGCAATGTTTAGATTAAAGCCTTTAAAAAAATTGCAGAAGATTTTAGATTACAGGCCTACAAACTAAAATACGCAGGAAAGAGGTTTTATAACATGATGATTACACAAAGGCTGTGACCTGAATAAAGGGTTAATTTTAAGTAGCCAGATTGCAAGGAAAGCAAAAGTGATAGAAAGTATAAAAAGGTAGTTTTTTTTTTTACCATTTATTAAGAATCACAAACTAAATCTCACATTTTTTTCCAAAAACGTTAAAAACAATACACCATGTTGTGCAAAGACATACTATTATTCATTCTGTATATTAAAAAAGTTATACCTTTTTTTTTAAATAAACCCCTGGTGTTTAATTGTTATTATTTAAATGCGTTTTCAGCGATAAAAAGCGAAGCGTTGTTTCTGTCTAACACGTGTTTTCGCCATATTGCCTCGCTTCACATTTCTACATCAAAGTAACACGAAGCGACAAACCAACGCAAAGAAAGACGCAACTAAGACCAGCATGTTGAAGCATAAAATAAAACCAATATTTATCGCATCATATTAACTTTAGAGGCGGTGTTTTTCTTCTTCTTTTTTTTACTTACAGGCATGGCGCGTGTCTCCAGTAGAGTCTCTAGAAGAAGAAAAAAAAGGAAAGAGGCCTCTCCGGTCACGTGCCGGAAACTGTTGGCTGATGGGAGGAGAAAGAAAAACTGTATAAACACGTAACTTTTTTTTTTATTATTATTAAATAAGTGCAGGGAAGAGACGTAGTTATTTTTCTGAAAAGGCAGTATCGTATGGCAAAAAAAAAATACACTAAAGAATAAAAAAGGAAACATTTTGAATTCACATCCATAACATTCTCATATATATATATATATATATATATATATATATATATATATATATATATATATATACACACGTTTTCCACTTGAAAGTGAACCTTAAAGTGCTATTTTAATTATATGTATAAGACCAATCTCTTTATTTTATTGAATGGAAAATATAGTTGTTTATTTCATGTCTAACATGTAGAAGGAAGGCATATCTACAATCATAGTTGTATCTCAATCTGACATCTGTTTTTGTTTTGTTTTTTATCAATTCTTATATTATTATTAGACATGTACAAGATCTACTGGATCACAGAGAAAAGATGGAAGAGGACAGATTTATTTTTGTATTTTTTTTATTAGTCCCATCAATATTACACGGATATATTGATACATTATATATATTATTGTATGTCTTGTATCATGTCTGTTAGTTGTGCTGTTCTTTTTACATCTCTTTGCAGGTGATGCAAAGAATGAAGATGTTTTATCGTTATCTCCCTTTTATTTCCTTTTTCTTTTATATTTTCTCCTTTTTTTCAGTTTTTCCTTTCCTGTTTTACTTACATTGCAGTGTCCATATTATCTGTAAAACTCCCTGCATAATTCTAATAAAGCAATTTATATGCATTAATCAAGCAGAATACTGTGGCGATAGCCGTACTAGTCCCCTTGTGAAAGTAAAATTTGTTGGGCTCTCTTTGGCTTCAAGACAAATATTCTTATTGCCACATTGCCAGACAGGACACTGTTAAAAAAAAAAGTTGCCATCAATGAAGCATCTATTCTATATTGAGGTTTATTATAATAGCTGAACCATGGCTGTTCCTGCACTAAATAAATAGATATGTCCAATAAGCTTCTGGACAAATTTTCTGAGAAACTGAATTATTATATCATTATCAAAATGAATAAGATAACAGAAGCTGAGGCTATATCAGTTTAGAATATGAGTTGTAATTTTTGGATTACTACAATAAATGCATTTACCGATTATATCACAATCATTTGCTTTTTTTAGGTCAAACAATCTAATGTTTTCACATTTCAAATAATATTGGATGGGAAAACCCATATCCATATTTAACTAAAATAAAATTTAAAAATCAGTTAACTTTTTTTTTTCCAGTGGCCCTAATCTTCTTCCGTTCATATGTCTATGGGGAAACCTTGCAGCATAAACATTTGTGAGGAGCGCTTTTTTTAACCCAGAAAAATAACCTAAGCTTCTGTTCTAGTGGCGCCATCTAGCGTCCAGTCAGGGTAAATGGTCACACCCATAAATCACTCCCACTCTGCTGAGCTCCCTGTGGAATTTGGGCAATTTTTCCCCCCCTTGTAGCCTGAAAACCACTTAGCGTTACCGTTGTGTTTTTTAACGGTGTGATTTTGATGTGTTCAGAGTAGAATAATGAAGTATTAACAGTTAAGGCGTTTAAGGTCTAAGTTTGAACCAACAATTTAACTTTGGATGGAGTTTATTGCCGCTCTGTCCAAACTCACTGAGGCTCTGAGGGGGAGCGGAATTTACCGGTGAACAGGCTGGGAGGGAAGAAAACTGCTATAGCCCTAAGAAAAGAAACGTGGAGATTTTTTTTATAACAGATTTTTTCAAGAGAAGGCTATCTTACCCCCCTTCTCCTCCTCTCTGAGCTGAGGAGTATCTTCAGCCATGGCGAAAAAGTACGATTTCCTTTTTAAACTTTTGCTGATAGGGGACAGCGGAGTGGGTAAAACATGCCTCATCATCCGTTTTGCAGAGGACAATTTCAACTCCACATACATCTCCACCATTGGTATGTTGAAAGAATGTTTGTTTGTTTTAATTCAACTTTTTTCCCACCGGCTCTCCACCAGAAACTTGAGCAATGAGCTGATCAAATGTTTGCTGACATTTCATGATGCCTTGTTTGATACTGATTATCGTCAAACGGGTTTCTTACACTCCTTTCATGTCTCAACTGGTCTCTACTTTCTCTTTGTTTTCTCTCTTTTACTGTTCTGCACTTCATGTTTTGATACCATTGTATGACAGAGCCCATACTATTCCTCAGCTTAGAACTTTAGATATTGGTCTTCAGAACGTTCTCAGAAAATCAGTGAAACTTCCACGTGATTCCCAAAAAGGTTAAACAAGAAAAACAAACCACTGGACTTTGTTTCCATGTTTGAAGACTTTTCACTTCCCATCCAGGAAGCTTTTTCAATTCAAATCTCAGAAATAGTGTAGAGCTTTAGGCTCTTGTGCAGTAGCCCAACAAAGTCTTTAGAAAACATGCTAATTGAAATGAATGGATTTCAATTAGCATGTTTTTTAAACTTTTTTGGGGGATTGACTATGACCTGGATCACTGAGAATTTTCTCCAGCAATTTCCCAGGTGATTTAATGTAACCATCCTTGAACACTGATGCAACATACAACCTCGGTTAAAAGCTAAATTCATGAAACATGTAGAACTTAACATTGTTCTGTCATTAACTCAATGAGTTCTTTAATTTAATTCGTCATTGAACCCTTTGAGAACCTACCAAGTGCTTGGGGAGGTGATGGCCTAGTGCAGTGGTGTCCAACCCTGGTCCTCAAGATCTACTGTCCTACAGATTTTAGATGCATCCCTGCTTCAACAGCTGAATCAAATGATTGATTACCTTTTCAAGCCATTCATTTGATTCAGCTGTGTTGAAGCAGGGATGCATCTAAAATCTGTAGGACAGTAGATCTTGAGGACCAGGGTTGGAGACCACTGGCCTAGTGGTTAGAGCAGTATGCTTGTGATCTGAGAAGGTTGAAAGTAGCCAGTTGGATCTTCACAGCCTGCACTCTGTGCAAAACCCTTAAACCCACACTGCTCCCCGGATGCGGCACAATGGAAGCCCACTCCCTAAGGGGGATGGGTTAAATGCAGAGGTAAATTTCTCCAGTGTGAGATCAATAAGGTATAATCAATAAAAAGTGGAGCCATCCCAGAACATTGCCTGAGTTTTCATGGAACAATTTTGGTCAGGAATATTAGTATCCAGTTCTCAAGGGTCAGTGGCTTGTAGCTTTTAGATATGTCTCTGCTTTAACACACTTAAATCACATATTTAAGTCCTTTGCAGAAGTCTTGAGAACTTTGCCTTAACTGAGGAGGTAATCAAGCTATTTGGATGTACTCTCTTTATCCTCTGACATGGGAGTTGGCTCGGAGCTCGTCTGCCTGCTGTGTGTCTCCTGGATGGGGCCGCCTTTTACAGTTGCTTTTTGTATTTCTGCTTCTGTCTCCTTAAACGCCAGTTGGCCTCGGCAGATAGCAGCTCACACTGAGCCTGGTTCTGCTGGAGTGTTGTTCTTATTTTTCCTCTCCACTGTTGCTACAAGCATGCTTAGTGTGAGGGATTGCATTTGAGTCAATGAGTCAATGCAATCAACTGGTTTTCCTTTGATAGAAAACTATGAATCAATTTGACTGTATGATCTGGTGAACTGTAAAGTGCCTGGAGATGACGTGTTGTGAATTGGCGCTATATAAAAAATAAATAAATATATATATATATATATATATATATATAAAAATAAACTGAATTGGATTCAAGTGTGTGGGACTAGAGATATATCTAAAAGTTGAAGGATGCTGGTCCTCAGGGACTTCAGTAAGTCTTAGGTGCTTTTCTGGACCTACCATAGCAAAAAGATACTGTTATTAGAACATTGTCCTGTTAACGTTTTAGTACTTTTATTAGAAAACACAGACTTTTGTTTATGTTAATGTGTTTACTTGACTGCCGTCTTACAACAATCTCTGTTAACAATACAATAGCAGAGACTTGAAAATGGTGCAATTCTCATGCGCCATTTGTTGTGCTGTGTTCTTTGAAACTCAACAGCAGCATAAGTGTGTAAAAGCCACCATCACTGTTAAACACTGGTAAACAAAAAAAGTTTTCCATGGACAGAAGGCAAGGTTAAGTTGTTGCTAAAAGTGACTTTGAATTACAACCATTCCCTGTCATGGTTTGTATGCAGCTGGAATTTTGTGCCTGTGTGCATTAATGTCTAGTGATCTGTGTGATAATGTGCACCAGCAGGGTATTCCCTGTAAGAATAGTTCAGTTTCAGCTGTTTACACAACATTGGAAACAGGACAGTTTCAAACTGGAACCAGTTTTCAGACTGTGCTGTCATCAAAGAAAACAATCACCCTTGCTGTGTAAATGAGCAGTACAAATTAAATCAAACTGTTCAGTTTTTGTGAGAAAATGTGCGTCAACAGGGCCTGAGCTTTCATGAATTCTCCTAGGTGTTTTTTGGCCTTTCATAAAAAAATTTGGTACTTTTATAGAACTGTCCTTGAACTCTAATTAGGGGAGTAAATCACCACCTTTATCACAGTAATTTTTCTATATATGTGTTTGGTTCATGATACGATTCAAGCAGAAATTTTTCTGAAATGATCCGAATTTTACACACAGTTCCACTAGTCTGCGATCGCTATGATGCAATATCACCCGACCATCTACTAGAATTACATTGATATTAACTCACAAAAAACACCTCAAATATGATGTTTTATTTCTAAGCCCCGCCATGGATCAGGCATTAAAAAAAAAAAATCTTCTAATAATAAAATGTCCCCTGTCTACTCTAGCTTCGTGCACTGGGAATTTCAAAATAAAGTTTTACCTTAAAAAGGACATTGTCGATTGAAGTTTTTAATTTTGTATTGCTAATTATTTAATTGATGTGTTGTTACAGCACTAACTTTCACAGATCATGCCTGGTCATGTGGTACCCTGGGTAGGAACTTATACAATATTGAAGGTACCTCCACTAGTACCTTTTTGGAGTATGCCAGTTAAATACATGAAGTTGATTTTATAGAATTTTTCAGGCACTTTCATTGAAGTGATTAGGTCCTTAAAGTTCATAGCCACAACCTTTTCATCAATATGATTAATAGAAAATATTAATACATCTACAAAATGTTTAATGTGGTCCAGAATAAAGTTTTTGATTTTACTGGAAAAATATATGTACATGAATCTTGACAGGTCCAAAATATATAAATATTTACTTCTTGTTATGATGATAAGGTTTCTGCACCATTAGGAGTGACAGATTAAGGTCATGCGAGACAGAGGTTAGGCGTTGCCAGACCATCGTAGCGCCATGGCTTCTTCTAGGCATTACATTTCTCATGTTCAAGCAGACAAACTTTGGAGTGTTGTTGATTTGAGGAGCAATTTCCTTTCATGGGACTTGACATGCGCTTTCGGGGAACTTATGTGATGCTTTGTATTGATCTTATTAAACAAGTATTTATACAGGAAAAATCTCATTGGGGAAAAGAATTTTCCCTTTTGAAGAGAATTCTTGTCCAACATTATATTAAGTCTTAGAGGTTACATATATGAAAGAACAGAACAGACCCCGGTTAAGAATGGCTTCCTAGAACCTAATGCATATTTTTTAAGGATTGTTCATGGAACCTTACAGCTGCCATGATGATAAATCTTATCAGGTGCTTTTACAAAACATTAGTGGAACTTATTGGCTACTTTTATGCAGCCTTTAAAGCTTACCATATAATTTCATGGAACTTAAATAGAACTTGTAAGATACTATCAATGAACCTCTGTGGACCTTTTAAGATAACTTAATGGACTTTGCCAGGTTCTGTACAGTCATGGAGCTCATCATTTACTTTCACAGAACATTTATGTAGCTTAGAGGGGTTTTTGTTGGACTTTTATGGAAAGTGCTTTCATTGATTAATTCTAGAACTTTAAACTTTCATGAATTATATAAGCTAACCTCATGGAAACTTTATGAAACCTACTAGTTACCCTTTGTTGGAGTTCTCACGTGCTTTCATGGAGCTTTCCTTTCAGTAATCTGACTTTCAGTCATCTAGAATACCAGAAAGTCAGTCTAAGATCCAAACAACTACAGCTTTTATTTTTTTCTCACTCTTACTCATTTCCCTGTTTCTATCCTGACCCTATTTCCCAATCTTTCTAAATCTCATTCCTCTCTCTCTCTCTCAGCTCTCACCAGAGGTCCACCCGCCCTCATTCCTATCTCTCTTACCATCTCTGCATTTTCTAAAGAGCTGCTTGCTTTCTGGCATGCAGGCTTTTGTGGTGGACAACCCCTCCCTGCTGTCTATCAGCTTGTCCATCCTCAAAGGAAAAAAACAATCCATGCCTGATTGTGGATGGGAGTGCATGCAATGGAAATGACCAGTTTCCAGTTGACCAATATTTCCTGCTCTGTGTTAGTGTTTCACTTTTTATCAGGAGTTTTTTTTTCTCCTTTTTGGCTCTTATCTGCCCCTCTTTGTCCTCTCCCCCCCTCTTTTTTTTTTTTCTTTACAGGGATTGACTTCAAAGTAAAAACAATTGACGTGGACGGAAAGAAAGTAAAACTACAAGTCTGGTAAGAGATATCACTTGGATAGTTTCTTAAATTTATCTGGCCATTTGTTTGAGTTGATAACAGTTTTTTGTTGTTGTTTTTTCTAAAGCAATGATTCCTTCTTGTAAATTATACTTTAGAAAAGATTAACTCAAAATGAGATCTATATGATAAATTTAATTGTCTTGTTCAGTGTTCCATCATATATTGTTGAATATATCGGAATAATAATATAACTGAATTTAGTGGACTAATTCCTTAACAGCCGGCCTAGAAAAATACTTTAGCTCAACATTTGAGGATGGGGATCCTTAATCCCCCTCCCCATACATATAGGCAAGGCAAATTTATTTGTATAGCACAATTCAGTACAAAGACAATGCAAAGTGCTTTACATGATTAAAATATAGAAAAATAAAACAGAATCAAAGCAAGTAGGAAAAAAATTCAATAAAAAAATGCAGAAACAAAAAAGAATATTAAAAACAGTTGGACTAAAGAAAATAAAAAAGTTGAATTAATGATGTTTCAGTTGGACTGTTTATCTAGAACAGTCGACGGCAATCCTAAACTCACCAATAGGCTAGTATGTTTGTTTGGAGATCAGATAAAGCAGATCAGACTCACTTTATGAAATGCAACCTCTGACAAAAAGCATAACCCATTTTTAGTTACTATGGCTCCTGCACATGATGCATTATTCATCAAGCTTTCTGACTTAAAAGGTTTTGCTTTTTTTCTATAGGGACACAGCAGGACAAGAGAGGTTCAAAACCATCACTACAGCATACTACAGAGGAGCCATGGTGAGGACTCCATGCCTGTAATAGTGGCAGGCTGGATACCTTGCATCTTGTCATTATGCTTATGGTTTATCCTGTGATTGAATCTCTAAATTGTCTCTTCTTATAGGGCATCATCCTGGTTTACGACATCACTGACGAGAAGTCCTTTGAAAACATCCAAAACTGGATGAAGAGCATCAAAGAAGTGAGGCTTTTTCTATTTCCATCAGACGACTTAATTGATCAATTCGACATCAGAGATGATACTTTTACAACAATACTTTAGTAGTATAGGAGAGCGGATTTGAAAGAAGAGCGCTTGACATAACACATCTGTCAGCGCTAAGGCACCGTTTACCTTAAGGGTGGAACTTTTTACCAACATGGATCACCTTTTTCAATATTGATAATAATACATAGATAGGTGTACCATTCATTATGCAGAGTGTTTTGTTTTTTAATCAGGTATGCAATACCCTTTGATAGTGCTCTACATTTGAAGAGAACAAAGACACAAGGTCACAACAGAACTGCTTTATTAAAGGTATTTGAAAAACTGTCACTGAAAAGAAGGTGTTTGGGGCAATTGTAAGTTAATAGCAAAACTAAGAGTTGGAGAACATATCACCAGCTTGTTTTATTGATAAAGAACGTATTATAAATGTTATGAGTTATCACTATCTTACCTGCACACATAACTATGTAAGCAGGTTTCTTTTATTAAGTTGAGGTTGTGGACCTAACGGCTTGCTAAAAAAAGTCTGACATGTTAATCTTGTGTATCTGGCCAGGCAAGTACCTACCTGCTAAAAACCAAGAGTGTCAAACCAATAATTTTAGCAGTTGGAGCTGTTTTTTGCATTTCATAAGAATATATGCCTGTATTTTATGACATGCCTTTTTGGATCTGGAGGGCCAGATAAACTGCCTTGGGGATCCAGATCAAATATTAGTAAAGTAAAGTAAAGCATAGGGAAACACGAAGCGCCCGATGGAGTGGGAGAAAAACGTTTTGATTCTGTAAATCCCTTTATTGTCCCACAATGGGGAAATTCACTCTCTGCATTTAAACCATCCCCTCGGGGAGCAGTGGGCTGCCATTGTGCAGCACCCTGGGAGAAGTGTAAGGTTAAAGGTTTTGCTCATGAACCCAGAGTGGAGGCTGTGGGGATCGAACCGGGTACTTGCAACCTTCTCAGATCACAAGCTCACTGCTCTAACCACTAGGCCAACACTCCCCCATTTTCTCCCTCTTTTTTATGTATAAAAAAAATCTGAGAAGTTTAGCATATATCTATATTTAACCACCTTCCCTCAGCTACCCTTCAATTCAATCTGGTACAACCACTTACATTTTTGCAGTTTGTCACTAGCCAGATCAGGGACAGGGCAGACAGTGATTACATGGTCCTCAGGCCAGATGAGGGAATACACATGTTTAGATATGTGTAGTAATTAAGTGCATCTATTTGAGTAACTATATACTAAATTGCCATGAAGGTCATGATGTGGACCAATCTGGACTGCAGGCACTAAGTTTAAAACCTATGTGCTGCTTGGTGAGCATGTGTTGAAGAAAAACACTCAAGCTACAAAACCTTGAAAATCAATTCATATCATTCAACTTTTCCATTCAAATATTAACTAGACTCATTGATGTACAGTATTTTTGGGAGGGTTCTACATCTCAGCTTTATAGGAAGTACCATATGATTGTCAAGTTGAGAAGAAAAAAATGTTATTTTTTATTATTATTTGTTATTTTTGACGTATTTTTTAAGTTTTATTTCAATGTTGTTGTTTGTTTTTGTAAAATGTTAACCTCTGAGAGAGTACTTTGTAGAACCACTGCCAACTTCATCAAAATTATTTATTATGTCTAAAATTTATTGAAAAATGCTCTTGTTCTTCTGCACCCATTTTCTTATTTTTGTGTATTTGATATAATCTTATAAAAAATATAATCTAATAAAAATGTGAAACAACTGTAACCAATGAATATTTTTAAATGATTAAAAAAAAAATGCAACAAACAGCATTTGTTATAGGAAATAGCTCCCCTTCATTTCCTAAGCGTAAAGGTGCCAGTTACAAATATGGTATGGGTCTCCCATGTGGTCAGTCTCCGCCCCTTTCTGAATGCTGGGCGGAGAGTGCTTGGAGCATACTTGGCTACCTGTTACTGGCCAGTGAGACTTTAAGGGTAGGGGCAGAGAGATTTGCTACATTTTATTAGTTCCTTTTATTTTAGCCCAATAAAACAGACTGCCATTTGTGGTTAAAACAAAACAAAATGTGAAATGGTTCAAGAGATTAGAGGGATAATGTTGACATGTTCGATTGGGGGTTTTCTTTCTGCATTTTAGCAGGGAAACTGATTTCTCTGTCATCAAATTAAATAATATAAGTGTTATATTCCACTGTTAAATCTTACAATTTCACAGAATCAAACTTCCAAAGAAAACCTGAACTTGCCCTTTCATAGTTTGCTCACAGTTTCCAATTGACTTCCCAAATCGTCACAAAAATCGACATAAGATGGCTTCTCTGAAAAGGTACCATAGTACTCTGAAAGTAAATAGCAAGAAAGACAAGACCTAAGCTGTGGTAGCCCAACCAAAAATGGAAGGAAGGTTTTCTTTTAAACTTTAAGAAAAGTATAATCTACATTTCTGCTGTGTTTGGAAAGAAACTTAAAAAAAGTATAATGGTCTGAGTAATATTCCATTACAAACTATACAAGTGCTTGTTTAATACCAGAGTCAAACACATGGCCATCCAAACAGAACTGGAACAAGTCAAGTAGATTTATGAGGTTACAATAAATGTTACTGGTTGCAGAAACTAACTGTTTTGTGTTGCATGTTTGGGTCGGAGGAATGTTTAAGTCTTTCATAAACAGCTTTGGAGTTGCAACAAGAGAACTGAGCCTTCTGAGTTTATACTGCAGCCAGGGGCAAGAGGGAAACCCTCTCATGCCGAGGGAATAACTGACCTATTTCTGTTGTTCTGGAAACTCTGCAGGCCAATTGCACTTTGGTTTAGATAATCGATGATATAATTGTGACCAAAACTGTTTAAAACATTTTAGCTTTTTTTAATGAAACGTTAAATTAAATGGTATGTGCAGAAACGGAAAGATTTTAGACACCTAGAAAATGTCTATAAGGAAGACTAAGAAGGTGTCACAGCTCCAAAAAAAAAAATCTTGGATGAAATTAAATTCTCATTAAGTTAACTTGCTCTTTTTGCCTGAGGGCATTAACAATAGTGGCGGAGTTCAGTCTGTGTTATGCAATAGGTCGATCAGTCAGTCGGTAGGTAGCTAAGAAGGACCTCTTCATTCTAACCTGATCTTAATCTCACCAAGATACTTTCATCATTAAATAAATAAGCAAACCAGAAATAACCTAGAGAAGCATTACACTGTTTATAGCGGTATAGCAAACAGAGCATTTAGTGAATGAATAGCTGATTTAAAGCTCCAACTTTATGCTTATTGCTATGAGTCCCTCTCTTTGTAATATTTGAATGCAAAGTGTGTTAGGATTGTTTTTATGTAAGCTGAGGGGAAAGTTTGGGAGAGGTAAAAGCAAAGCAAGGAGACATTCCAAGGAAGCAACTCTTAAGTTTTACAACTTGCTGGTTATCTGGCAGATATTTGGTGTTGAATCTAAACTTTCTGGTAGTTTTGTGTTGTAATTTTGAGATAAATCATTTGTAGCTGAGCACTTCTGATCAGGTAACTGTCCCCTTTTTCGCAGAATGCGTCGGCTGGAGTCAGTCAGATGCTCCTAGGAAATAAATGCGACATTGAAGCGAAACGGAAAGTTTCCAAGGAGACGGGGGAAAAGGTGAGAAACTACAACTGGTTGACTGTAATTAAGTTTTAAGCTCAAGTTTTAGTTTTAAAGGCATATTTATAACTCCCAAATGTAAAGCATGGGGCAACACAAACTGCTCGATGAAGTGGAAGAAAAACTATTTGATTTTTTTTTTTTTTTTTTTTTTTTATATGCTGTAAAAAAATCTGAGAAGTTTAGCATACATCTATATTTAACCACCTTTCCTCAGCTACCCTTCAATTAAATCTGGTGCAACCACTTAACTTTTTGCAGACGTTGAGTATGGTCCTCAGGCCAGATGAGGGAATACTCAGGATTAGATATGAGTTATAACTAGGTGCATCTAGTTGAGTAACCACTGCCTACTTCATCAAAATTATTTTTTCTGTCTTTCATTGAGAAACTCTGTTTCTACGGCACACTTTTTCTCATTTATTTATTAGTGTTTTTTATAAGGACCTGCTGTGTTTTTGTTATAATCTTATAAAAATATACAGGTGCTGGTCATAAAATTAGAATATCATGAAAAAGTAGATTGATGTCAGTAATTCCATTTAAAAAGTGAAACTTGTATATTATATTCATACATTACATACAAACTCATATATTTCAGATGTTTATTTTGTTTAATTTTGATGATTACAAATGACAACAAATGAAAATCTCAAATTCATCATATCAGAAAATTAGAATATTGTGAAAAGGTTCAAAATTGATGGCCCCTGGTGCCACACTCTAATCAGCTAATTAACTCAAACCACCTGCAAAAGCCTTTAAATGGTCTTTCAGTCTAGTTCTATAGGCTACACAATCATGGGGAAGACTGCTGACTTGACAGTTGTCCAAAAGACGACCATCGACACCTTGCACAAGGAGGGCAAGACACAAAAGGTCATCGCTAAAGAGGCTGGCTGTTCACAGAGCTCAGTGTCCAAGCACATTAATAGAGAGGCGAAGGGAAGGAAAAGATGTGGTCGAAAAAAGTGTACAAGCAAGAGAGATAACCGCACCCTGGAGAGGATTGTGAAACAAAACCCATTCAAAAATGTGGGGGAGATTCACAAAGAGTGGACTGCAGCTGGAGTGAGTGCTTCAAGAACCACCACACACAGACGTATGAAAGACATGGGTTTCTGCTGTCGCATTCCTTGTGTCAAGCCACTCTTGAACCACAGACAGCGTCAGAAGCGTCTTGCCTGGGCTAAAGAGAAACAGGACTGGACTGCTGGTGAGTGGTCCAAAGTCATGTTCTCTGATGAAAGTAAATTTTGCATTTCCTTTGGAAATCAAGGTCCCAGAGTCTGGAGGAAAAGAAGAGAGGCACTTCATCCACGTTGCTTGAAGTCCAGTGTAAAGTTTCCACAGTCAGTGATGGTTTGGGGTGCCATGTCATCTGCTGGTGTTGGTCCATTGTGTTTTCTGAGGTCCAGGGTCAACGCAGCCACATACCAGGAAGTTTTAGAGCACTTCATGCTTCCTGCAGCTGACCAACTTTTTGGAGATGCAGATTTCATTTTCCAACAGGACTTGGCACCTGCACACAGTGCCAAAGCTACCAGTACCTGGTTGAAGGACCATGGTATCCCTGTTCTTAATTGGCCAGCAAACTCTCCTGACCTTAACCCCATAGAAAATCTATGGGGTATTGTGAAGAAGAAGATGCAATACACCAGACCCAACAATTCAGAAGAGCTAAAAGCCACTATTAGAGCAACCTGGGCTATCATAACACCTGAGCAGTGCCACAGACTGATCGACTCCATGCCACGCCGCATTGCTGCAGTAATACAGGCCAAAGGAGGCCCAACTAAATACTGAGTGCTGTACATGCTCATACTTTTCATGTTCATACTTTTCAGTTGGCCAACATTTCTATAAATCCTTTGTTTTTATTGGTCTTCAGTAATATTCTAATTTTCTGATATGATGAATTTGAGATTTTCATTTGTTGTCATTTGTAATCATCAAAATTAAACAAAATAAACATCTGAAATATATGAGTTTGTATGTAATGTATGAATATAATATACAAGTTTCACTTTTTAAATGGAATTACTGAAATCAATCTACTTTTTCATGATATTCTAATTTTATGACCAGCACCTGTAGTCTGTAAAAATGTGAAACAACTGTAACTAATTAAGATTTTTTAAATAAACTGAAGCGGAGTAACTTTTTGAAGTAACCCTAGTTTCTGGCTTCTCCACCCACTGTGAGTAACTTAGGGTACTCCTTTCCTGTCTGGCCATACGTTAGAATGGCCAAGACTCAAAAAGTGTTTTTCCCAGATACATTAATAGAGCTGTATCTCTAAAGCCATTCAGCTGTCATTTAAAGAGCAGATGGCCATATGTAAGTTTTATTATCAACCTGTGTTTGATACCCATTAACCTTTTTCTCCACTTCATACTTATGCCTTATTTTCTCATAGAATTTTTGATCAAATACATTATATAATGTGTGCTTCACCTGACCTAATATATAAAAGACACAATGTCAAAATGACTGCTGACATCTCTGGTCTCCCAGCTTTAAAGTTGCTTGACATAATTACCAGGATGTGGCTGTAAGTCATGTTCCTAACTCTGTTGACAGTTGGCAAAGGATCATGGTATCAGGTTCTTCGAGACCAGTGCAAAGTCCAGCATTAACGTGGAAGAGGTGAGCCATACTGAATCCACCCTGACTGCACACCTCATTGAACTTTAGGCATGTTTTCTGTTAATACTCATGATATCTGCTTTCGTGTTCCAATCTGTCTGTTCAGTCTTTCTTAGCTTTAGCGAGAGATATCCTGCATAAATCCACCAAGAAGCCGGTATGTAAGACCTTCTTTCAAATATTTTCCATGTGGAGGAAAGATGTTTGACATTGCGTCTGTTTTTCCTCTTTAAACAGGGATCTGCAGGAAAAGTGGTGAAGATCACCAGCAGTACGGAGAAACAGCGCTCAAAGTGTGCCATTCTCTAGAAGGGATATCCACAATATACCACAGACATTTAAAAGTGCATTTGTTTTTTATCATGAAAAGATACTACAGCTCTCTGTCACCATCTGCTGGCTAAAAAGATATAATGCATAGAGTATGATTTTTATACCTAAACTGTATTCTGTATTTCTGTTGAAATCTTTTAGTTTACAAGAAATAAAGCATGTCCAAATTAATTTATTACTCTGACAATGTATCTGGGTTTTTTTTTGTTTTGTTTTTTGTGATAGTTGACACAAAATTGTCCTGAAAGTGTCCAAAAGCCTGAACCCATGTTTCGTGTCTCTTGTTTCCATGCAAAATCCTTATAGATTATACCCACACTGATTATCATTTGTACACCAGCACTCTTCTATAATGTGATCTTTTATTATTTTAAGCACACCCTGTAGCAAGTTTAAGGAGTTTGATGTGGGATATTCTGAATTATAGATCTATAAAATATAAAGGACTCTTTTTCTTTTTTTTTTGTGTCATTTTACGTAAAAGTCCAAGTGACAAACTCCTATCAAGCCTATTTAGGGCTTTTAAATAAGAGCAAATTATTTGAACATAAATGTCATAAGTAGTAATTGTTCTGGTCAGAGTTTCTGTTTATATAACATTAATACCACATATTAGTTTTTAATTTGATATATTTGTCGTTTTTTTTGTTTTGTTTTTTTGTTTTTATGTGATGTTTATGTGGGGGGAGATAAATTTGAATTCACATGGGATCAAATATTTACATACACCCCGACTGATATATAGATAACATTCAGCAAGCTGCACATTCACTACGTACCTATTTGTAGGTAATAACAAGCCTCTGTCTTGGTTCAGTTCAATTCAGTTTATTTACCACTAATTCACAACACATAGCAATGCACTTTACAGAGACAATTTAATCAAGTCATGCAGACAGGCTGTTAAAAAGTTCATCTGAGGTCTCTTCCTGCATATATGAACACTTGATGTGATTGAAATTGCAGCATTCATTTTAATAAGTTGATGAACTTATACTAAGCCAACTTTTATGCATAGTCTGGAAGTGGTCAATAACATGCAAGCTGGACCTTTAGCGTGGTAATTACAGAAGCTTAGTAATAGCCGCTTTATCCACTTCAAAAGCAATTAAAATATGTATTTTGAGTATTTCCGTAAACACACTTTTGTGTAAGTTTTGCTTTCCCATTATTAATCTATTCACTTTTTACCCCACAGCATGACCATGCTTGATTTTTGTTAAAGCATTTTTAGCTCCAAACCCTGAAAATTACCTGTCTTATTTGTGGCAAGATGTCTCTGTTGCATTCTTGTTTTTGAAATCTGTAAATTTATATGCTGTATTATCATCCCAAGCTGAAGAGAACACAATAAAATGTATGGCCCCAACTCATTAAGGCTTCTATTTCCATGAGCAGTCTATAATCCCCCTAACCTGATGACTGTTTGCAATAATTTGGCCATGCGAGTACGCAATAGAAAAATTCAACATTTCCATATTGTTTACTTCCTCAGAACTAAATGACTGCAGAATGTTCAGCACATTTAACAATCAATGAGAGAGTGTCATTAAATGCTAACGATCTTGACAGCGTCCTGTTATGCTCAGTGCATTTTTAAATCTCTCACCATATAAATATGTCCCACAAATGGAATCAAACCACAAGCTGATTGGAAAACATGCCTGTTTTAGTAGACTGATGAAGAATGTGGATAATATCAAACAGATTAAGGAGTGCAATCTGAGAAGTTTAGGAAGAGATGGGAAAAGGGTGAGTGTTAATAACTAAGAAGGAAGGAGCGGAGCATTCATGCCTCCCACAGTGGATTGATGTTAAATGGGTCTGCCTTTTATCTGAAGTGCCTGAATGCTACCGCACATTACCAACATTACTGTCTTCCTGTTTAGGCAAGTTTTAAAAAGCTGAAAATCACTCCTCTCTGCAGGTGCTAATTATGGCAGCTTGTGTTTTTTTTTTCCTTTTTTTTTTTGTTTTGCCTACAGACCAGAGTTCATTTTTGGATTATTTGTTAAGCCAGAATTGGTCTATTGGAAGTACTGTAAAAACCTGATTTTCCATAAATAGAAGTTAAATACAATTATAAGTGCTTCTGATTATAATTGTTTTCAGATGCTTTGATGTTTTCTACTACTTCCTTGAATAGATTGTGCAAAATGTTGTTTTAATAAACTTCTAAATAGGATTGAAAGGCCCAGCTTTCTTACTTTTCATGCAAAGTGGATGTATTTCATTGAATTACAGTGCCATGAAGCATTTATAAATCTTAATTTTTCTCAGAATATCACTCTTTAAAAATAAAACTGAAAAAATACTCAGTAATGCAAGTTTTAATAATAGATGTTTAATAAACATTTTTAATAAAAGTTTGTATATGGAAGCTTAACTTGGATAAAGCAAACTGATTTTTAACTCGTTGGGATCTAAGTCCAAACCTAGATTTGTCCTGCTATTTCTGTTTTCCACTGAATGACTCGCTTTTTTTCACTATCACATAAAATTCCGATAAAACACATTCATGATTGCGACTGTAACAAGGACATATAGGTTAAGTTGAATAGCTAATTTAGTTTAATTAAAATATGTTATTAAAATTCAATGAAACCTGTGTATTTTCAGCATAAAAGGCAACCTTTTAAGTATTCATCTGACCAATAAACAAGCAGTAGTCCAAATTCATGTGTTATTTGGGAAGCAAAAGCATAAACACCTGTTCAATATTAGGTGACAGGATTATGGTGAAATCTTTACTTTATTTTAAGTTGTCTCAACATATCTTCTTATTAATTTAAATGTATTTTAACCGGCTTATGTTCAGCATGAAAACGCAGTTATCTGAGTTACATAAAGCATACAACAACATATCAGTTCTTAGAGTTTGCAAAGCGGATAAAGGAAAATATGTTCACAATAAATAATAAGATGGTGATGCACTGTATTTGGTTGGATCAATAACATCAAACACTTGTAGTTTTTATTGAGAAATGATAGCAATATTTATTTGGTGTTTTCTAAAAATATGAGCAAACAGTTAAGGTGAGCCGCAAACAGGATTGATAGGCTGTTCTTCTACGTGAAGCTGCTGCAGAAGGACTTGGAGCCTGTCGCCATGGCAGCCGCCCCTCCTCCCCAGCATCAGCACCACCGTTATGACTGCGCGCGTACGAGCTGCCGCATCTCCGGAGCTGACCGCACGTTTTGCGTGCCGTGTCATCACCACGCATGCGGAGCAGCTTTAAGGATTGCAAATGCAATTATTTCCCTGAAGTGTTGACAGAGGGATGTGTCGAGAGAATGAGCTGAAGAAGGATTGATGAAGATGAACAAGGATATAGTAATGTGATATTTGTGCATAGTTCATAGTGATGTCGATGTGAGGCTTGGTGGGAGGGAGAAAGGTAAACGCACACACACACGCACACGCACACCAAAAACACGGACTGTACGGGATACCCGCGTGACTGCGGGGAGGATAAAAAGCGGAGGAGAAGGAATGGACCGTCGTAAAAGCTCAGAGATGAAGTTATAAATTAATAATTTTTCTATCCAAGAGAAGATCATCCGATTCAACCTGGCATTTTAATTTAGGCTAATTTAATTTTTTGCAGTTAGAACATCTGTAACTGGATAATAGTGTTGATCTCGAAGTCGCAATATTTTGACCACTTTCCGGACGGACCGATGTCATCCTCTGTTCATTTTGGTATCCATTTCCTCTGATAGGATGAGCTGCTCTCAGATCGCCAAATAGGTCCTGATGAGCGGGAGCGCGATGCTGCAGGGAGCGCAAATCAGCGAGCGATCATTGGCCGCTTCCTTTGGGACGGTGGAAGAACCCGCGGCCTGCTAGGGGCCCCGGTTATACCGCAATGCCACATGGGCCGAGAGGAGGGAGAGGTAGAGGAGAGCAGGAGGGGAGGAGGGAGGAAGGTAAAAGCAAATGATTAAAAAAGGGAATATTTAAAACAGGCTCTTTGGTGCACTTAAGGTTTACTTTGACTGGACAATCAAATCTGTTCTCAATGTGCTGTGTGAATTAAAGAGGACTGCATCAGTCTTAGCAGCAGGGTTATAACATCAGCTGAAGTGAGTTGGAAGGGGGGTGCTTGATTCTCAGCTTTCTGCTGACCAAGTTCTTGGACTAACTGACCAGACTGGATTTGCAACTCAAAGCGGTTTAAGGAATGAATTGACACACAGTTATGCCAGCATTCACCTCTGCTCCTTCCATGCTCTGCTTTTCTGTGGTTTAACCCACACTAGTTGTGCACAATAAACATCTCCCAGCCTCTTCATACACACACACATCCATATAGACAAGCAAAGCATGCCTTCACCTTCAGACTCCAGCAGTGTGGCCTCAGCCTCTGGATCTCGCGGTTGGTCTGACAGCCGCAGAGGCATGTCAGGGAGGGGTCCCGGTGGGGCCCGTTTGCTTCTCTACCTTGGTCTGTGCCACCTGGGACTAGGAGCCATGGTCCTGGCCTTCTCCTTTACCAGCATGGCCTTCACCTCGTCTGCACGCGTGAGGCAGTCTTGTCCGTTCTGGGCTGGCTTCTTTGTGAGTACAATTGACTGATGCTTATTTCAAAATAAAACCAGATTGACTGTAAATTGTATGGGTTTTTTTTTCTTTTTATGTATCTGTGCTGTATAGGTGGTGGCATCAGGGGTAGTAGGAATAATCTCATGGAGAAGACCTCTAACACTGGTGGTATGTTTTTCACTACATTTTTTATTTATTTTTCATGATCGCAAGGTAATGAATACATGTGGGCTATTCCTTCTTCTCATTGCAACCACGTATTTTAACACGTTTTCTGCAAAAAATAAAAATTATAAGAAATTTATCATTGTAAAGGGGAAGAAAAATGTATTACATTTATTTTGCAAATGAAATTAGAAGTAGGTAACATTTATATTCAGTCACTTTTAATCTGATACCCAGAAATTCAAGAGAAGCATATTGCCTTCAGATGTCACCCTATTTTAATAAAGTTTCCTCATTTATGGATCTAAATTGTATTGCAAAACAAGAACATTTAGAAAAGGGGTTTAAAATTTCCAATAATTTTCCTTTTTTTCACAATTGTAAATAGATAGATGGAGAATTTATACTTTGTTAATCCCAAAGGGACATTAATATTAGTCACATGTGAACACAAAAAAGCAGAAAGTACAAAATCATTTAATAGTCAAATATTTTAGGAATAATATATAAAGCTCATCTTTGTGTTGGTAAAAAAAACAAAACAAAAAAAAAACAATTAAATAAAACCCATGAAAGTTTGAAGTTGCAATATGACATCTGCATTTTCCATTTCAGATGCATAAAAACTTGCAAAAATGCAAATTTGCATGATGATTAATATGTTCTTCATGCAAGATCATTTATCCTCATGTTAAAATCCTCCTGTTTACATATGTGAAAGATCTTATTATGAATTTAGATTTATTATTTTGTCATTTTAAAAGCTGCCATCTGCTGTCATACTGCTAACATTTCAGCTGCTTGAATTTGTTCTTTATTATTTCACTGATTATTTTGTCCTTTCCTATAATATAAACAAAACATCTACTTCTGTGTCCTTCACAGTCATCTGTTCTCCATGTTTGCCTGCAGATAGTTTTAATAACCTTTCTAAATTAAGCATGGCCTCTGCATCCCTCCACAGGTGTCGCTGTTCATGTTGCTGTCTGCAGTCTGTGTGATCCTCAGCCTGGCCGGCTCAATGCTCTCCTGTCAGAATGCACAGATGGTCAAGTCTATGCTCACCTGCAAGGTATGTCTGCATTGATGTATTCTACCTTTAGCCCTCCTTTCGCTAAAATGTCCTTCTGAGCAGATGCATCCCGAATGTGCCAGGAATAACTTGAATAATGTGAAAGAGCATAGATCAGTGCTTCACTGCAATTCACTCTGTATGATAATGTGTGTAGGTGGAGAATGGTGTGTGTGTGTGTTGTGCAAACACAAAGCCTTGCTCCATGGGGGATGAGGATACCCTGGTTCTTTCCCTAAATGTGGACTGTCACTCAGTCAGACATCAATTAAAGGTAAGCACAGGGCACCCTTTACTTATTAGCACCTACAGGGGTGGGTGCCAATCAGTTCGTCTAAGTTCCAATAAGTTAAACTTTGGCTTGTCAAAAGTTATATTTCAGTGAAGAAAAGACATAATTTAATCATAGAGAACATATGACAATATCGGATCATGTGGAGATACGGATCTCTTTGCGGACATTGTCTAGATTATTCAACCTCCTGCATTTTCTGGTTCCAGCCTCCTATTAGATTATCTTAAAAATAACAACAAAAAACAGGTAATCTAGTGTTTGGCCAAGAATTTCTATGCAGATATTGCCATACTTTTGGGGTCGATATCTTCCTAAATAACATATTGAAAACCACTTTTTTGTTTTTGTCAGAAGCAAACAGCACAGATGCACTTACTGATAGGCCCAGATTTCCTTGATTTTGGGCGATCGGCTACTGCTTACATGTAAAAACTGTTCTTATCCTCTGATATTATCTACCTAAAAGGTCTAGCCACTGTTGATGATTTTGACATTTCTCTATATACATTATGACCTTATAAAATCTGGCATTATTTATTATAAAAAAATATAATAAAAAGATCTGTATATACCAGTATCAGGGTGTTGCTATGCACTCTGTCAATATGCGAAAAACCTCTGGAAGATAAAAGGCCCATAGCATACAGATCCCTCACCATACTTGGCATGTGCCATGAGATGTTTTTCCACATTTTCCTCCTTTGTTTCAGAACAGACAAACGTGGACTGCTTGTTGAAGAAATACTTGGTGTCACCTGACCAAAGCTTGCAGTTCCAGTTAAAGTCCTAATTTCCAAAATAAGATTATTTTAAGGTTTAATTAAACATATTTACCAAAGCTACAAACATTTATTGATAATTTTGTATTAAGTTATTCATAGGAAACAACTGTGAGCTAAAATGTTACATGTCAGAAAAATCACTCATAAAAGGTTGTTGTTGAGGTTTTATTCGTAATTCCTATTTCTCCCCAGGATCTTTTGTTCAGTGCATGTGGTCTCAGCATTCTCTCCACCATAATTTGTACGCTGTCGACTGTGACTTGCAGTATCCACATATTCTCCCTGGACCTCGTGCACCTGGTGAGTGCAGGCGCAGCACTTTTCATTTTAAGTGTGATCCTTTTTTGTTATGACGCAGGTATTGTGCTGATCAGCTAAGAAATGAAGCTAGAGTTCAGGGTATCAGTTTTAAACACAAAAAAAACTTAATGCATCTCCTGTGGCTTCTGCTTAGCTTGCCCCTCATCGCTCCCGGTCTGTCAACCCAGAATGCACCACTCCACAAGATGCCTTCCTCACAAACATCATGGACTTTGAGGAGTTTGTCCCCCCAATCCCTCCACCCCCCTACTATCCTCCTGAATACACCTGCAGCTCAGAGACAGATGCTCAAAGGTACTAATTACAGTTGTGAAATGTATTGTTTTGCACTGTGCACTATACGATAGCCATTTTGTAACATTGCACACACTGATAATGAGTGGATGAAATTTTTGTATCAACATCTAGCATCACCTATAATGGCTCTATGGAGAGTCCTGTTCCATTATACCCGACTGACTGCCCCCCTCCTTATGAAGCTGTGATGGGCCAAAGAGCTGCCAGCCAGGTGAGCATCTGGGTATGCACAATGTCATCCAAAACGTAGGTCAGGATTACTCCTATTATGGATTATTTATTTGTTATTATGAATCAATAATAAATTAAAATACTATCAAAATGAATAAATGAAAGCCATATATTCAATGACAGAGCCTCAGCTTGTGAGGAAGGTGGAGTGATACTGGCAAGAAATAGTCGGGAAATAGTCGGGCTCACCTCCACATATAGCCATGTGGACCATGTTCTCTGCCTCCACTGTAGATGCAGCTGCCAGTAGCTGTGGCTGTAATATCTGAAACACCTGCCACAACGCCAATCACTAAACCTGGTGCTGGGAACTAGCAGTAAGGGATGCTATCAAGGAGTCCTATTGAGCCTGGTTGGCTTGTGGGACTCTGACATAGCAAATAGGTATCATGAGAGCAAGCATGCCGCTGCCCGTGTGTTCACTGGAAGGAGTTTGGAGAGGCCATGGAGAAATGGTATCAGGTGGTCCAGAAGAATTTCTGGCAAGCTGTCCAGCTTCTCTAAAGGGGGAAGTGGTGCTTTCCTAACAATGCTTTCAATGAGAGTGAGATGCTGCTGAACTGGAAAAGCACATTGTCGGATCATGGAAGCAATACTGTCAGGATCTCCTCAAACTGGCTGATACACCCTCAGTCATGGGTAAAGAGACATGGAGTCACTGAGGTGGTCAAAAACTCCAAGGTGGCAAGGCTTCAGGAGTGGATGAGATTGACCCTGGGTACTTCAGATCCCTGGCTATTGTTAAGCTATTTTTGCTGACATGACTCTACATCATTGTGTGGATGTGTGGGACAGGGCCCCTAGACTACAAGACTGGGGTGGTGGTTCTCCTGCATAAGAGGGGAGGCCAGAGATTGTGTTCCAACCATAGTGGGGTTTACACTTCTCAGCCTCCCCAGAAGGCCTAAGCCAGGGTACTGGAGAGAAATGTCCAGCTGATTGCCAAACCTTGGCTTCTGGCGGAGCAGGATGGTTTTGGTCCCAACTGTGGAACACTGGACTGGACATGACTGTGAAGATTCTCAGTCATCTAGGTCATGGTCAAGCTTAAACAAAAATTGTCTAGGCAACTGGACGTGAAGTTTTTTAAAATATGTTTCAACTCTCATCCAAGAGGCTTCTTGAGTTTTAACTAGTGGTGGGGAGCACTGAGAATGGACCAGCTCTACACTCTCTGTAGGGTGCTTGTGAGTGCTTGGGAGTTTGCTTAAAGGGTCTGGATATGTTTTGTGGCCCTGGAGAAGGCATTCAACTATGTCCCTTGTGGTACCATGTGGGGGGCACTCCAGGAGTACGAAATCAGGGCTCTTTACTATGGGCCATCTGGTCTCTGTACACGGTAAGCAGGAGTTTGGTCCGTATTGTCAGCATTAAGCCTTACTCATTCACAGTGAATGTTTGATTGGCAGGGCTGCCCTCTGTCACCGGTGCTGTTAATAAGTTAAATGGACAGGATTTAAAGGTGCAGTCAAAGGCTGGAGGGGTTCTTGTTTGCTGACAAGCAGATTTCACTCAAGCTTTTTGCAAGCTGCGTGGTTCTGCTGGTTCCGACCTACCAAGACCTATAGCATGTAATGGGGTGGTTTGCAGCTGAGGTTGAAGTGGCTGGGATGAGAATCAGCTCTACTAAGTCTGAGGCCACGACTCTTTACCAGGAAAATTTGGCTGGAGGAGTTCAAGGTTCTTCAAGTCATGTTCAGGAATGAGAGGAGAATGAGGTGAGAGATTGATAGACGGATCAGTGTGGCTGCTGCTATTATGCGGAAGCAGCACTGGTCTTGTGATGAGGAGAGAGCTGAGCTAAAAGGTAAAACTCTCGATTTACTGGTCGCTCAGTTTTCCTAGCTTTACTTTATGGTCATCAAATCTGGATCATGACTGAAAGAACAAGATCCCAGATAGTGGCAGCTAAAATGTGCTTTTTCTGCAGGGTAGCCGGTCACACCCTTAGAGATAAGGAGAGAAGCTCAGTCATTCAAAAGAGTCTCAGAGTTGAGCGGCTTCTCCTCAACATCGAGAGGAGCAAGCTGAGGTGGCTCCTACATCTTTTCCAGATGTAGTATTTTGACCCAGATGCAGAATCACATGGAGAACCAGTTAATTTCAATGTTTTATTTATAAAAAGCAAACAAGAATCTGGAAGCGGGGACTACAGAAAGTTAGTTGGAACTTTTTGGTTGGTCTGACTGGAGAAAGAAGACTGGTATGGAAGGAGTTGGTTGATGACAACTGATGATTGATTGATTTGGCTTAGGTGAAAGATGAAGGAGAGGTTGCTTGGATCAGTAAGTATTTCATTCAGTAGGCTGTGCAAATTGTCCAGGTGAGTGTAAGTGAGCTCCTAGAGTGTTGGCATTTGCAAGTGATGTCGTTTTGGAGAATGGGCAGGCAAGTGATGAAGGTTGAGAATTGCTGCATACAGGTGAGACCTTTTCCACGAAGATTTGGGATTAACTGAGGTTCACTGGTAGTTATCAGGGGTAAACGAAAAAAGATGACCCTTTGCCTCCTTATATACACGCTAGCTAGCTTGATTGACAAATGTTCTCAGCTGTGCAGCAACTAAGGGTTGCTGCCAGCCACCAGCAAAGGTATTCTCTGTGACATGAAGCTGACTCACACCAGAAAAATGGCAAGAACCCAGAGATCCTAACAAACTTTGCAAGAACTTATTGGACTTTTCAGGAATATCACACATGCCTTTAGGACATTATCTGGCACTTTTCTGCAGTGTATTATGTGTTTTCCTGGATTTTCCATAATGCACTTTCCTGAGATGTGAGAAAGTAACGTTAATTGTTAAAGACGACTTATAATTCACTTCATAAGAAAGATAATTTCTTGAAAATAGCCAGTAGATTCTAGAAATTATCTAAAAAAACAAACAAACAGTAAAACCTAAAAACAAAAAGAATGATAAAATCAGTTAAGCTGTGAGGGAAGTCACAGTACTATTTATTTGCAGAGTTTTTGCAGGCCCTAAATATTAATCTAATCTTCTCACTTTTAATGAGAAAATTATTTTATGCATTTGCTTTTTGGAGAGCACTACATTCAGATATTTAGAGTTATGGGAGATTTGACTCGATGGGCACAGCATATTTGCTGATGTTGTGTAATGCCTCCTTTGACTGTGCTGATTCTTGTCTCCTTTGATTGTCAAGGCAACCGTATTTGATGGCCAGGGTACGGAGCTTTCTGGAGAGAGAGGAACTTCTACAGCCTTCAGTGGAGAAGGTGCCAAAAGAAATCCACATTTGTCCATACGTTGTGTCATGTTTTACTATGTAAACCACCCAGTTTAGGAACTCTTATGGATTCTAACAAATCAAAAATGTAAAAGAACATGATCAACTAGAAATGTCTCTTACTAGACTAAAAGTACAGGTATAAAGAACATCCAGCAACAGTTGGAATTAAAAACACATCTGAAAACTGAAACAAACTAAGCTACAAACTCATATCATTCTTATGTATATGCAATAACTCTTAAATGTTTGCACATTAGTATTACAGTGCACGATTATGGGGAAACATTGACTTATAAATCTTTTGCAAAGTTGTTCTATCTATAGTACAACACCTATTTTCTTAAATTGTTCTGGGAACCCAGTAAATTTGCATGCAGTTTAAACTATACAAGATGATCCCACAAAGTATTGGTTGACGTTTTACAATCATCTGATTTGCAGGTGAGGCAAATAACGTTGGTCAATGGTCCCACATTTTCACCAGCTATTGTTGAGTGTTCGTTATGTCTCCGTTATAATATAAATTATTTTAGTCCTTTCTAACCTTTTTAACCCAAACTATGCTTTAGCTACTTAAGCTACCGTAAGCTGTGAAAATGTGGAAAGGTCTTACTAGAAAAGCTGACAGATATTTCAGGATTTAAAAAAAATGAGATCTTGCACTGTACAGACATGAATCTTGTTTAACAGTACTGAAAACATTTTTTTCTTGTTAGTATCTATGGATAGTGGATCTCTGTTGATGTCCGAGATTGTGGACATCCCTGATGATTCCTCCCCTTCTGAGGACTCCTGTTTAATGGAGGTTGGGATCAGGACACATGGGGGCAACAGGACAGGTGCTGACCGGGGGGATGCAATGTTCCGTGGTCCACAGTATCATACGCCAGAGAGTCCGCTAGCAGGAGGACCAAGGGCCAGGCGGTTCCTGAGAGGGGAAAGGTCTAATTCCTGCTCCTCACCTAGCACAGCCACCAACACATATAGGTGAGCACAAAAACTATGCTGGAAATGAAAAAGAAATTGCTATGACTCTGCCTTGGTAACCTGTAGGTAAAAATTTAACACTCTCCATCTTTTGGCCAGGTCTCCAGTGCTTCACCGCCAGGCTATGTTTGCCAGTAGCTGTTCCCAGCTTGAAGCAATAGGAAATTCTCCTAATCAACAGGAACAGCTCAATCCAGAGATTCAAGTGAACCTCACCGACCCCTCAGACCAAGATCATGTCCCAGCAACCTATGTTATGCCTCCTTCAACATCCTCGGCAAACAGTGAGCATGAAAACAGACTACGCCCTCCCCATGGACTCCTTTACCTTCGACGAAAGGCTGAGAGGAGTGAAAAAAATGGCGGGACTGTTAGAAGACAGAGAGAAGGCTTTTTACGTCTTGTGAGGTCGCACAGTGAGCCAGGCCTCGGCTCTTCGACAGACACTGGTGAGACCACAACCACAAGATGTACGTTTCTATTAGTTTTACAGTGCTTGAATAATATCACCTTTTGTGTTCCAGTTGACTTTGGATCTGGGGGGAGCAAAGTATCTACAGACGCGGGTAAGAGCCTTAAATCCTAAAAATCTTGGAGATTTTCCGGGCTTTTTGCCAAGTGTACGGTCACTCAGTGACTTGGTCTAAAATCTTTTTTTTTTTTTAAGAATAGAAGAGATAAAGTGTTACTTTAGAAAATAAAACACTGGACCAATTTACAATAACTTCAGGAGTTACCCAATGATCTATCATAGTTCCTATTATATTTTCTAATTGCAGTCTTTTATACAGCAACATCCGTCTTAAATTAATGACTTACCCCAGGCTCACACCGACTCCGGTCTTACCGTTGCGGTGCGGTGGGTGCGGCGCCGCAGTGATTCCAAGTCATTAAAAAGACGTAAACCTCTCTCACCGGCTGATGAGCTGTCCGGCTGCGGTTACCGAGACACTCCGGCGCTGCAGAAAATTCCGCAAGAAAGCTATCCTTGCGGCGTGCCGGAGCCCTCCGCAAAGAGCTCTCGCAAATATCCTTATTTGGGCTGTGTTATTGCGTGAAGTTACGTTAACTCGAGTGAACTTCTGTTAAATCTCCGGACCTGTTGCCGGAGCCGCAGAGCCGCACCGCACCGTAGTCAAAAGGGCGGTGTGAGAGGGGGTGTGCGGGAGTTGCGGTCTCCGTCGGCTCGGTAACCGCACCGGAGCCAGTGTGAGCAAGGGGTTACAGGAAGCCTTTCAATCACTAGGAGTCTTTGCTAAAACCAGGTCTTAACTCTAAGTGGCCTAAATTCATGACCTGTCTTAAGACATGTGACTTTTGCATTGTAACACTAGATGGTAACATTGTAGCACAGAAAAAAATCCACTTCATTTAAATACTTGTGTTGTTTTATCTAGCTTTTTATTTATAATATATTACACTGAATTTTATTGATAGTGTGGAAGATTTGTTTCTCTTCAATATTTATATTAACCTTTAAAACTGATTTCTTTGTGTCTTTTCCTTCTTCTAAATATGTTATTGCTTCAAACTGGTTCAGGATTTACACTGCTCAAAAAAAATAAAATAAAGGGAACACTCAAATAACACATCCTAGATCTGAATTAATTAACTATTCTTACTGAATACTTTGTTTTGTGCAAAGTTGAATGTGCTGACAACCAAATGTCATCTAAGCCCAGCAAAGTGGCACCCCACACCATTATTGACCCACTGCCAAACTGGTCATGCTGAAGGATGATGCAAGCAGGAGATTGCTCTCTACTTTGCCTCCAGACTCTCTCACATCTGTCACATGTGCTCAGTGGGAACCTGCTTTCCTCCATGAAGAGCATAATCCTAGTGTTCTCTGGCAAGTCAACCGTGCTGCATAGTGTTGGGCTGTGAGACATATGTGGATGATGGGCCCTCATACCATCCTCATGAAGTCGTTTTTTAAAACGTTTGTGCTGACACAAGCACATTTGTGGCCTTCTGAAGGTCAGTTTTTACGGCTCTGGCAGTGCCCCTCCTGTTCCTCCTTGCAGAAAGGCAGAGATAGTGGTCCTGCTGCTGGGTTGCTGCCCTCCTCCATGTCTCCTGGTAGCACTTCCAGCCTCTGGACATTACGCTGACAGACACAACAAACCTTCCTGTCACAGCTTGCATTGATGTGGCACCCTGGATGAGCTGCACTACCTGAGCCACTTGTATGGATTGTAGAGACTCATGCTACCATGAGTGTGAAAGCACCACCAACACTTAAAAGTGACCAGAACATCAGCCAGAAAGCACAGGTACTGAGAAGTGATCTGTGGTCCACACCTGCAAAACCACTCCTTTATTTACTATGTCTTTCTAATTGCACTTTTTTTTTGTTCTTAGATAGACCTTTTTCAGTTACTGTAGCTTGAGTTACTCTAAGTTTTCAAGTGAAATTCCTCGTCAATCAGCGTTTTAAGTAATGCTCAGACCTACCAGTCTGGTATCAACAACCATACCAAGTTAATATTTCCTTAAATCCCATTTCTTGCCATTTTTAAGGTTTGAACCACAGCAAGTGATCTTAACAATGACTGTAAGCCTTAACTCTGTAAGTTCTTGCGATGTGTTTGGATGTTTTACCAAAGTTTTAACAAGCTATTGAACTGGTCTACCTGATAAATGATTGTTCCTTGTGTTCCTAAAAGAGTGCTTTGCTCTCAATCTGCTGGTTTACTAGTGGTTCAGTAGAAGTAGGGAGGCAGATCTTTTAGTTATCAGGCTCCTCTCCTGTGGAACCAACTACCAGTTTTAGTCTGTGAGGCAGACACTCTGTCTACTTTTAAGATTAGGTTGAAAACTTTCCTTTTTGATAAAGCTTATACTAAAAGTGGCTCAGGTTATCCAGTGCTATCTCTATAATTATGCTGCTATAGGCTTAGACTGCTGGAGGACATAGGAACCTTTTTCGTCATTCTGCTTCAGTCCATCTCTATTCTCCCACTCTGCAGAATTTGTTAGATCAATCTCTAATATTATGCTCACTCTGCTTGTTTTTCTTCATAGTAGCTTCATCTGGTCTGCTCCTGTTTGGCAAGCATGCTGGGCGTGAGGCATTGCCTTTGAGTCAATTATTCGATGCAATCAACTGGTTTTCCTTAGATATAAAACTTTGAATCAATTTGTATGATCTGGGTGTCTCTGTAAAGTGCCTTGAGATGACATGTATTGTGAATTGGCATTATATAAATAAGCTAAATTGAATTAAATTTGCAGGTGAGTGAATACTGAGTGTGGAACCTAATAAATAAAAATAAATATCTGATTTTTATTTAAAGCTCCATCTTCCGAGGCATGCTTGTTGCCTCCCTCTCCTATGACTCCTGCCGCAGCTTTGCCAAGTAAAGGCGGCAATAAGTCAGCAGCCACAGAGGTGCAAATCCCACCTAAACCTGCACCCACCTCACCTATACATATACCTAAAGACTACCACCGCTCTCTAGGAGACCTAAAGGTACACCAGATATCACTTACATTACAAAGGACTGGAGAACTTATTATTAATCAAATCAAGTTTGGTATTACTTCTCTTGCTTTTCTTTCAGGTTACCCGGGTTCTGGTTGCCCGCTTCTTGCAGCGCTCCAAACGTAACCTAGCACTGTCCTCTGAACATGGTGCGAACACAGGACAGGGGTCTAAGAGGAGAAGTGGAGTAGAGGCAGCTGGCCCTGACCACCTCCCCTCTGAACAAGTATGACACTTAGACTCCCCTCATTTTCAGCACTCGTTCAGCATCTGCAGGCTTTGTCTCACCTACAGTGTCATTAAATCACCTCCAGGTAACACGGAGCCTTTGGAGCACTAGCCGAGGACCCTCCCATCACCCTCATCGCCGTGGACATCACCATTCCCATAGCGACAGCCGGCACAACCGGCAACACAGCAGCCGGACGCCAGAGGGCATCCACCTGCGCAGCTGCGGAGATCTAAGCTCCTCCACTTCGTCGTTACGCAGACTAATGACGCCTCATCCACCACATGGGTCATCAGGAGCGCTCTACTCTGAGTCTGCACTGTGACAAGTAAAGAAGGACCAAAGAGGATGACAACACGCCAAGATCTTGCATAAGTGAAAACATTCAGAGTTAATTTTTCAAACCTCCCCTCATTTTTCTCTTCCTCACCTACCCTTCGGGGTTTACTTCAGTAGTACTGCAAATTGACTTTACATGAGCTGCAGCTTACTTAACCAAGAAGGACAAAAATGATCAAAAGAGAAGGACCACTATCGATTCAATAAGCCTCTTGCAAAATAGTGGGTTGCAATTTATTTCTCATCTTTTGTTTTAAATTTGATGTTATATCCCTACATCACTAAGGTGGAAAGACTGAGGAAATCCCCGTTTTGTCTTCCATATGTATTAACAGAAAGGCCACCAGAAGCAGAGTCAGCATAACACAGTGTCTTGCAAAGGTATTCATACCCCGGGATAACTCAAGTGACTTTTTCCCTTAGATTTACATTTAAACTATGTTGTTTATTTATAATCAGAGGACCAAAAGCAGCACTTTGTTGGAACCCACTTTACTCTGATTGCAGCCCTCTTTTGATTTTTTGGAAAGCATTCCAATCTGAGTCAGAATGGATAGGAACAAACTGTAAAAAGCAACTTTTAAGTCATTCGACAGATTCTCATTTGGGTTTCAGGCTGGCCTTTGACTGGACCATTCTAACACAACAATAGTCTTCAATCCAAACAAATTATATCTGGCCTTATATTAACTTTTTTCCCCAGCTTTTATTATCATGACACTGTCACAAGTACAGAGCAACGAAATGAACTCTCTACATTTAACCCATCCCTATGGTGAGCAGTGGGCTGCAATTGTGCGGCACCCGGGGAACAGTGTGGGGGAGGGGTCTTTGCTCAGGGACCCAGAGTTGTAGTCTGTAGGAGTGGGGCTTGAACTCAGAATGTCTGGATTCCAAGCGCAATGCCCTAACCAGGAGGCCACTACTAAGCTTTATATTTAGATCACTTTCCTGCTGAAGCTTCATATTATTATATTATTCACCCTCTTATTAAGTTGGATAATTTTTCCTCACCCTAATCCATTTCCAACAGTATATTTTTTGCTCATTCTTCCAGGTACAAATTTTTACTTTCCTTACTTAGAGTTGATCTGGCAATTCAAATACCATTAATATATATTAAAGATAAATGCCAGAACAGGTGAAAGATTTGATGGGGTATTGATACTTTTGTAAACCTCTATATAATTACTGCGACACCAAGTCTGATGACTAAACTGTAAGATATATCAATGAAGTTGCACCTGAGGACAAAAAACTGTCATAAAAGATCCTCAATCAGCATTTTTTTTTCACCAACCTGGAGGCGTTAATAAAGGCCATAATAAAGCAGCCAGCATTCCTTATGGTGACGCTGACTCACCATAGACACGACTCCAGTCGTTGACATGTATCCCCTGCGTGTGATGACCGCACACACAAATGTGCATGTTTTTGCTACAGCTGTGATACAGTGGGAACCTTGTGCATTTGATTCTGCCTGTCCGTGTAACTAAGTAACAAGTGCTCTGAATGTCTTTATCTGCATGTTTGCTTCTTTATTCAGTTTCCCCTGCTGCACAAGGGACCTGTTATGCAGCTACCTGAAATGCTACTTGAGGTTAGGGACAATGTATCCTGTCAGGTGGCTCCACACTCACCTCTGGGTCTTACTTTTTGAAATAACATAAAAGACCTTGAATGGAAAAGTCTGAACCTTGTAATATAAAACGTGTGTACTTGTTTGAGACGCTCTAAATATATCATTTGGTTCGGGATACACACCTTGTGTTGGCACATTCAGCTGTACAGTGGTTGTTTAAAGATGATTTAATGATGAAAAAAAAACATTAGAAGGTCATTAAGACATTTAAGTCAGACTGGATTTTGAAGGGAGCTTTTCTCTTGATTCACAATAAGATCACTAAAGGCACATTTTGTAAAAAGACAAGTATGTACATGCTTGTTAACATTTACACTCATGCATCTACAATAGTAAACACAAAAACACGTTGAGAAAGGCACGGAGATTTGCTTCTTGCATTTTCTTTTCTATTTGAATCTACATAATTTTAGGCCCCCTTTTACAAAGTGCTTCACCCTGAATGATAAATGTACATTAAATAGGACTCCAATTTGAAAATTTAAACAGTGTTGATAGTTAAACTTTCAATGCAAGTTATGTATTTAATATATGAAATAAATAATAAAACAAAACAAAAAATGAGTCACTGATGTTGAAATATTATGAAAGACAAAAGTTGTGACTAAGTAATTGTGGAGTGCATTTAAATGTATCATTTTGGTCTAGTTGGACATCACTATTGGGGGAAAAAAATTTATTTGCATCCCCTGTAGAGTGCAAATGACAATCTGAATGAAAGTTTCCACACAAAAAAAAAACTATGATCAAAATAACTTATCAAAGGGCTAACCTATAATAAATCTCTGTGGTCAACAATGACAATTAAAAAGACAGGTTAAACATATGAAGTCATCTTATGCCGTGCTCCCACAAGCCTCTGTCAGCCGTAGCTTCGCCCCACCCTGGCTCTGTTCCCAAGGCAGATTAGAGCTAATTTTTCATCATATCTGCTCTTATGTATTGGTAGAAGTTATTTTTTTTTTTTTTGTATTCATAAATCAGTATGACTTAAACCAGGTGTAAAAATCTACTGAGAGTACTGTCTACCTCTGTAGTTGCTAAGCTAATGTTTAGCCCTTCTAAGATGGTCACTAGGCTCGCACTCAGATGTGAGTCCACTGCAATGTTATCAATGTAAGGTTTAAAATATGGGGTCATTTCAGGAACTTGGAATGAAAGATTTCTTTCATAAAATAATCTTAAAGGTATTGTGGAGGATTTTTCTCGTATGACCCTGGGCCATTTTCAAAGAACTGTGGTGAGAAAGGTGAGCTTCAATGAATGTCTGAAACCATAGCTCATCACACATGTGGCTGAAAGTGTGCATGTGCAGAATAAGATAGCTAACTGGGCGAAAAACGTAGAACGGCCTTACGTAAATGTATCAAAAGAATGATTGACAATTAGGAGGACAACTTATTTAGATGATCCACCCGGAAAAAAAAAAGATTGTCCTCTATACCTTTAAGTTAAAGAAATTAGGTCATAAAGATAAATTTGAATAAAGGTTTGACGTCATTAATTCAAACCAGCATGGACATCCTAGTTCGAAAAAGGATAATCTAGGTTGAAGTATTGCATCAAAAAGCCAATGTGTCCTTAGCTCAATCCACAATTATTGAATGAATGAAAAGGAATTTATTTCAGATAATTGAAAACAATTTTGACAAAACAATAAATTAATCAACCAAAAGAGACTGGTTAACATCAGACCAAACCAAACACCGATGCCCAAACTAACTAAATTCACCTGAACATAAATAGAAACAAAACCCTCCACAAATAAACCTGACGGTATATACAGCCAGAGAACCGACATTGATTAATGTAAATTGTCTGAAAAGGGGTATGAAGTAAAACTTATTTTTCATACACCCTCTCCCTTTAATTGCACTTAAATTAACTTAAGTCCAGTAATCTCTTTTTTTAAGAAGGGAAATTGGAATGAAATTTTGATGTTAGGTTAAAAATATGAGGTCCTTGAATGAAATTGGAATAAAAGAATTTAGGCTTAGAAAGTTAGGCTAAACATATGAGGTCATGAAAAGGAAATTTGAATTAAAGATTTGTCTCATAAAGGTATTGTGTGTAGACACATGAGATCATTAAAGAAAATTGGAATAAAGGTTTTATGCAATAACGTAGTCTTACTTTAAACAAATGAAGGGAATTTAAAATTAAAGTTTGATCTCTTCAACTGATGTTAGGTTGTCAATATGGGGTCATTAAAGACATTTGGATGAAATATTTAAGTCATAAAATCATCTTAGGTCACATATAAGAGGTCATAAAGGGAAATTGTGATGAAAGTTCAATATTATTTACTGATCTTGGATTCAAAATAGGGGGTCTAAAGGAAATTGGATTTAGATATTTATTTCATAACATCATCTTATGTCAAACATGGAAGGCCCTTTTAGAAATTTTAAGGAAGGTTTTATGTTATAAAATAGCTTTATGATAAATAAATGCTGTCATTAAGATAAATTGGAATGACAGATTTATTTCATATAATCATCATTTTATTATCACTTAAGTCAAACCAATAAGGTCATAGAGGGTCCCTTAAATGAAGGTTTGATGTCATAAAGTCAAAGCAGCATGGACAACCTAGTTCAGAAAGGCCAATCTGAGTTGAAATATCAAAAAGCTAATGTGTTAATAGCTGGAGCCACAATTAATAAATAGTTCACTAAGGGAAATTGGAATGAAAGTTTGATTTCATCCACCAATGTTAGATTCAAAATATGGGGTCCTTAAAAGAAATTAAAATGAAAGATTTATGTAAAAAAAAAAAGTTATTACTGGAGAAACAATTGAGGCCATCAAAGGAATTGGAAAGGAAGATTTATGTCATAAAGTCATCTGAGGCTAAACGTATGAGGTCATCAAAGGAAATTGTAATGAAAGATTTGTGTCAAAAGTAATTTTCGGATAAAGACAATGTCATTAGAGGAAATTGAAATGAACTTTTGATGTAAACATGTTTGATCTGAACCATGCTCACTGTAGTAGATGGTGCAGTTTTGATGCTGCTCTCCTCTCTAAAGCCCCATTTACACTACCCTCTGAAAACCGATCCGTGCCGAGCTCGATTCCTTACGATCATTTACACACCACGCTAGCATGGTCCCTCGCCTCCTGGTCACGATCTACGGCACTACTGCTCTCTAGAGTTGAAGCTTTTCTTATGAAGAACCATAATTTTGGTCCACATTAGGCATCATAAGGGGTTTACACTATATTCAGTGGTGCCAAATAATTGATGGATTTTTCGTTTTTGTTCTCATACAGATGGAGATCAGTAATGTGGATGAACAACTTTGTGAAGGTCAGCAGCATGTGGAAAATATAGACCTGGATCAGCGGAATATCTCTGAGAAATCACATCGCTGTGACCACTGTGGAAAGGGTTTCAAGAGATCTCATGATCTGAAACGACACCTGCTTATCCACACTGGCGAAAAGCCTTTCATCTGCCATCTGTGTACGAAGCAATTCAGGCACAGTGGAAATTTGAATCGCCATGTGTCCATTCACACAGACAAAAAGCCATTCCTCTGCCTTCACTGTGGGAAGCAATTCCGCACGAAAGGAAATTTGAATCAACATCTATACATCCACACCGGCGAAAAGCCTTTCCTCTGCCTTCACTGTGGGAAGCAATTCTGCCAGAAAAGAGATTTGAATTGCCATCTTTACATCCACACCGGCGAAAAGCCTTTCCTCTGCCATCAGTGTGGAAAAAGCTTTGTTCGTAGATCTTCTCTGAAAACCCATCTACATATCCACACCAGAGTCCCTACATGTGCAGGAGGTGTGGAAAAAGCTTCAGACCATTGAAATCTGTGCAACATCATTTGGAAATTGACACAAGAGAAGAATTTTCTGTTTGGTTCTCATGCTTCTCTTATCTGAGACCTAAAGCTTAACGTCTTTAATAAAATTCACTTGCATTCAAAGATTTTTATATTTCTTTCTTTTGCAACTATAGGTCTGATAAAAACTTTAAAATGAGTACATATTGCTCCATTTTTAGTTTCCTTTTATTGGCTTCCTGTTAAATCCAGAATTATAATAACCAGATAATGGAAGATCAAGATTCAACCGGAGCAAGAGACGTTTAAACAGTGGAGCTGCTTGGGAGAGATTCACCAGAATCAACAACTGCAACACAGAATACAGGTCAGAGATCCAAATGACACGAAGACAGGTCTGATAGGGGTCAGGCAGGCAAGCAGGTTTACAGGAATACTTGTAATAATCTGACACTAGTCAATGGTCTGAGAGCTGGTTATACAGTTAGGTAAGAGGGAAAATCTGATGGAGGCTGAGTGGAAACAGGGCATAGCTGCCAGGTCTGTTGAATCCTGAATCAAACCAGCACTCATGCCAGGAATCATGACAAGAATAGAATTCAAAATCCTCCATGTCACCTATAAAGCCCTAAACAACTAAGCTCCATCTTGGTTGTTGGAATAGGAACCCATCATGGAAAGCCCAGGCCAAAGGTCAAGCGCTCCAGATGGACCAAGACTGAGTTGTGATGGTTGACAGTTTAGAACCAACCCAAAACAAACAAGCTTGGTTGCATTTCTCTGAGGAACAGAGCAGTTACCGTAGATGCTGGCTGGAGATGGGAGCCTTCAAAGGAAGGCCTTCCTGTGATGTGAAGCTGGAGCAAAATGAACCAAAGGTAATTTAATGGGAATCCTTGTGTCTGCTAATGCTAACCCATTCAAAGATTGTAAAGAATAATTTAACTAAATGTTACTGGTTCCTCATTAAGCAAATAATTTATTAAAACATTATCTGGCAAAACAATTTTTATTCACCTCTTGGATTTGCATTGTGAATTGATTTTAAGACATATCAATTGATCTAAATTAGTTAAAAGCTAGTTTTTTTATATCCCAAATTCTTCAAGATAAACTTTGTTTCGCCAACACAAAATCACAAAAATTGTTATTTATTTGCATCGTCTGATTATTGTTTTCAACCATGTTGTCCTTTCTTCTTTGTACATACTAGCTTAGTTTTGAGGAGTTTTACTAGATTTAGGCAAGAGTTTTCAGTTGTTGTTTTAACACACAGCCAATAGCTGGAACATAAATGTTCTGCTATCAGAACTCTGAGTCACCAGCCTGACGATATTCCCTCATCCCCAGAGAAAAAAAAAAGAAAAAGAAATACAAGCATGGTAGGAAATCACTTGAAGTATGTAGTTATCTAAACCTGGCCAGAAGAGAAACCTTTAGTCTAACACAGAGGAGAAAAAAAGAGAGATGCAAAAAAACTTTGTAATTGTATATGTCTAGGAATTTCTGAGAACTCAGAAGTATTTTGTTGAAACCCCGATGGATTTCAAACCCAAAAACACACCCGTGCAAAAACTGGTTTATCCTTAAGACAAAACACCCAAACCTAAGGTAAGTTTATGCAATCCTGTGCAGTGAGGACTGTAAAGCTTCCTATATTTGAGAAACCAAACAACAACTACAAAAAAAAAAAACAGTAAGTCTGGGCAAGATTCAGTTGTACACTTCCACCTCAAGAACAAAGGGCACACCTTTCAATACCAAAATGTTTAGATTTTGGACAGATTGTTCGAAAGAGGGGTGAAGGAAGCCCTCTTTGTGAAATAAGGAGAAATGTCTCTGAACAGTAGAGGATTGCAGTTTCCTGTTATAAGCATTTTCAAATCAACCATGGACCATTCCAAAGAAATTACATAAACAGTCCCATTATGATGAAAAAGGTCAATCACACAGCTCATGCACAACAAAACGCTCCAATAATATAGAAGAAGATTAGGTGGCTATTTGATTTTTATCTGACTTGTAATGTGCTTAACAGGAGGGAAGTCAATGCTGCTTGGACACATCAGCTCTCCAACTATAAATTGTACCGGTGCAAGCCAACAGAAGTGACTCCTGGATTGGTCACTCATGTTAAAAGGCTGAGCAACACCCGGTTGGTTCGATGAGCTGCTGGTAGAGATGACAGAATGACCTCAGAGCCTACAAAAGGGATACAGTGCCTTGTCCCTCCTTTGGCATAAACTAGCAAAATCTTTTTTTATTTATTTTTTTTATTCTCTTTAAGGATCTTTAGATCTAGTTTCCACTGTTAGTGGTTGCAATAAGAACAAAAGGCTGTCAAGTGGAATAATATGGATTTGCTATCTGAGGGAGCTCCTTCTACTCTCTCAGCTCACCCAGGATAGTGGAGAGACAGTTTTGTTGGCTGGAAACTGCCTTCTGCTGAGACAGCTCTTAGGAATCCAGTGTGTGTGGGCTGTGTTTGTTTTTGTGTTCTCTCCCTCCACCACCAGGTGGCGCCCTGTTCTCGTTGGTCCTCCCACACAGCTGCGTCTGGTTGTGCTCATTACTGAGGACTCTTAAGCGGTGGACTGCCACTACCTTGTCGCCAGAGTGTTTGCCAGTTTTGGGTACTCTAGCCAAGCTGAGTTTAGTTGAGTCAAACTGAGTCTTTGTCTCTCTGAGTTCTAACCTTGTTTTTGTCTTTGCCTTTTCGGCAGGAAGTCATCCTGCAAACTGGATTTTTGGCCTTCTCCCCCTGGAAGGATTGTTTTGAGCTTCACACTGAGCAGGGGATTAATTCCACACGACCCGTTCAAGTTCTCCTGGAAATCTAAGTGGCAGTCCGCTCCATTGCTCCTCAAGGAACCAACCAAACCATAAACCTGTCCGCCCTCCAACGAGCCCCCCAAACTCTGGATAAAACCCACACCCAATGGATTCCAGGAAGAGAAACTTTTTCTGCTAACGTGAGGCCCGTTCATCTCTGATTTTTGCAAGATGTTCAAAGTTCCCTGAACTAACCTCTGAACTTCCCTTTCTCACTACCAGTTCCGGTTCACCAGCTCTCTGAATTACCCTGGATCAACCTTATTGATTATTTCAATAAACCTGTTAAACTTTTACTCTGGCTCTCTGAGTGGTTTCCTGCATATGGGTCAGATCTCTTAAAAACATCATGACAATAACATTACGCAAAAAGAGAACCACAACTGAAAATACAGTAATGTGCAACACAATTATAATACAATTTTTAGAAGATTTTACCTTTAAATTTTACAGCAGAACTGTAATCTTTAAGAGCAGGCCCTGTGACATTTTGTTGCTCCAAACCAGCCATGTGTTTTCTAATCCAATGCCAGAAAGGAAAGAGATCAGCACAGTGCTACACAGAACATTAGTTACACAGTTATGTTTTACATATATCCCACCTCTACACAGAAGGTGGGATATATGAAAGACATAGTTAATGTGGTTAAAAGTGTAAAGAAATGACTTCTTACATCCATGAAATGCAGTTCTATATGGGAAGATTTTGTGAGTTTAAAATAGTTTTTCCAAAGTTTCAAGAAGTTTGTTTCTAATTAATTAAGCATTTCTGAAACGTTTATTTAAAAAGTGGAAATTAGAACAATGCAGAAGGAATAATTTCTTTTTTTATACATATATTTAAAACTGGCGGTTTAATAAAGAATATATACTTATAGCATTTTACTGCATTTACTGCATTTTGGAAATTTAACTCTTCTTACAATTGTGTTTTATTAGATAATGATGAAGCCTTTGAGGCTGGAAGGTCTCATTGTCATTATCCCTTTATTATGATTATGTAAAAACATTATTCACACTCTATCAGTTTTCTGTTTGCTGTACACCCATTCCTCAATAAAGACTTCTGAATAATTTGCATGCACACGTTGATTTTATTTGACGGACCAACACAAAGTATTGCTTCATTGTAGACTGGGAAGAAAAGGACACATGAATCATTCTTTGCTTATAAACCTGAAATTAGTTCTGAGGATTTGCGGTAGGACTTAATTATTGTTAAGAGACACTCATCATCCAATCTGATTAAACTAAAGCTATTTTCCAAAGGAAAATTTTAAAGAAAATTCCCATCCTTACATGTGTGAAGATGGAAGACACATGGCTCTAAAAGACATAACAGCAGCTAAGTTTTGCATAAATTTCAAGTTTATGACGCAGTGGAAGCTGTAGCTTCTTTGGTAATGGGACATATGATAGGTTATATATTTTCAAATATATAGAAGAAAGCTAGAGTAAAATACCCAAATTTTGCTGTTCTAACTGTATTTGTTCTAATTACCTTATCTTGTGCCAACCTCGCTTTCTTTCTTTCACATGCTTTGCTAATCAGACCATTTGTACTGATTTTGTCACAATGTAATTCTCAGGTTTGCCATAGGCGTGATGATTAGGCCTTTGTAGGAGAAGTCAAAGAGCTCTAAAACACCATGCAAATGCCAAGGCCCGGTAAAAGTTTAAGGAAGCAGCAGAAACTTGTTCAGAACACTCAGAACCTTCCTCACTCTATCTCCTTTAATTTTGTAAAGAAATACTACAGGAAAAACAAACAGGGGTTCAATATTGTTTTTGAAAAACATGAGCTAAAGTTGGGCTACATTGTTTGTAGCACTATTGCATTGCAGCAAGAAGGGCTATTCCTGGCCCAGGGTCTTTTTGCAAGGAGTTTGCATGTTTTCCCTGTGCATGCGTGGGTTCTCTTAGGGTACTCTGGCTTCCTCCCAAAGTCAAAAAACATGACTGTTGGGTTAATCTCTAAATTGTCCTTAGGTGTGCGTATATGGGTGTGTGTTTGTGTGTGTGTGTGTGTGTGTGTGTATGGTTGCGTGTCTCTGTGTTGCCTGTGATGAACTGCCGACCTGTCCAGGGTTTTACCAAGGCTTTAACCCACAGCCCATAGACTGCTAGAGATAGGCACCAGCACCACCGTGAGCCTGATGGATTAAGCAGGAGAATATGGAGGAACTAAATTTTATTGCAACAAAAATATATTGTTAGCAATTGATTTATCCACACATCTGGTTGTTAATGCAATCAAGTTATACTGTATATAATGAAGCTTTTAAACTCTGTTATTGGTAAATGGTTTGCCTGCATTTATGAACATTTTATGTTTATTTATCTAGTTATATATAAACCTAAGATATTGCACAACAGATGAAAACAGATTGCTTGCTATTGTGTTTGTGTGATTATTATAGTTATCTTCATGGCCTATTTAAATCCGATTCAGATGCTTGGTTGCATTTTAACAGCAGCTCTCTCAAGTTTAGGATATTTTTTACTTTGCCAAATTAAAAATGGGTAAAGCCCTGAACAATATGTGTTTAAGCTGCTTTCACGGGTTAAATGTTATGTCACTTTAAACTAAAAAGCACTTTCCATTGTATTCCATTAAGGAAATGTTTAATAATAGACACATACATTTACCACTTCATACTATTTTCATTAAGTACTGCTAACATCCTTATCTCACTACTACCACTGACAGTTTCAGTCAAGGTTTGATATTTTTGTTTTAAATTGATGAGTCCTAAGTGTGAACTTATTAAAATTATTATCAGCTTGGATCTGATTAATTTCTTACTTTAGAACACGATTTAGAAGGTGACCCCAACCTGCGTGCTGTTTGCCCTGTTAATACCACTAAAATAATAAATAAATAAAAGAAAGACTTAATAAAAACTGGCGCTTATATTACTCCCTGATTTCACCTTTCAATGTTTGTTGCATTTTATCTTAACGCTCCACTTAAGCGCCGCCTGTGTTAATATCCTATTGGTTTATAATCAAAAGAACCCATCCTGGTTCGATGCAAGTAGCCAATGAAAACACTTTACGTCACATGAAGCATTTAATAACCCCGCCTACATACAAGAACACTGGGATATTTAGTTCGGGGGCTTCTAAATAAAAAGTGCAACGGTCAGTTAACGAACTACAATATTTACTTCCTGGTTTGATGAAGAACTGTTTCTCTGCGAGAGAGCATTACAAATAATTTTATTCAACTATACGGTGCAGTTTGGAGTAAGAGACCGCATTCATAATGGTATGTAAAATGCATACAAACATACTTTCAAATAAAGCATCAAATTATAATGAATTGATAGCAGGAAGCTAATATTTTGCGAATGCTATGCTGCTTAGTTACTCTGAAGCAAGCTTTAGGTTAATTACTTTCCCGTTAAAGGAAAAAAAAAATCTTTATAATCCAAAACCAATTACATGGACCTGTCAAATGAGCATCAGATCAGAATAAATACAGTTTGCATGGAAATACATCTTTTTTATATAAATTGTGACCCTTCTGATTGTGTATGTTTGTACGGGAAGTGGTTAGGACCAAAAAGGTGCTGAAATAAGCTTATCGCAAGCATAGAAAGCTACAAATTGGAAGCTAGCTTCAACCTCTTCTGCTTGTCACTCGTTAATTCTCTATATTACATTCTCAATTTTGCCATCAGCGTATTAAGTCACGAATATGTAATATTTCTCTGAGCATGCATGTTTGTATGGGAAGTGGTTAGGACCAAAAAAGTGCTGAAAAAAGCTTATCACAAGTATAGAAAGCTACAAATGAAAGCTAGCTTCAACCTCTTCTGCTTTTCACTCGTTAATTCTCTATATAACAGTCTCAATTTTGCCATCATAGCCTAATACGGACTATTTCCTAGACTAGAAGGGGTTTTTTGTTAGTCATGTCGCTGCTAAAACTACACATCGGCGGTTTGGATTTGTCCCAAGTCTTTCTTTGAAACTGTGGATGGGAGATTTGCGCGACGATGAGACGCCTGATGTTAAACTGTGCAGTTAATGCAAATAAAACCTTTAGGATCAGGTTGGTTTCGTCTACTTCTCCATTTAAAAGGTCATTTATGCAGTGTACCTCCGCCTTACAGGGGGACACGGTTTGCAATGGGACACAGGGGAAGAAGTTGCTTTTAGACTCGCAACTGTTTGATGCGAAGTTTGAGGAGCTGGTTACAGAGCTGACAGAGGGGGACCTCCAGGATCTCGGGGTGGCCGATGCCCTAAGCAGGCTAAAAGAGGTAACATTTTATTTATGAACACCTTTTGCTTTGTTATATAAAGTGCAATTATTTAATTTGGTGTGATTTTTTTTTTCTTTCTTCCTTTTAGATATTGAGGTACAATGTTCCCGGAGGCAAGAAGAACAGAGGATTGTCTGTGATCGCCTCCCTGAGGGAGCTTCTTCCAGCCTCCCAGCTCACCCAAGATGCAGTACAGAAAGCTTTGCTGGTTGGCTGGTGCATAGAATTGGTGAGGATTTGATCAGTTAATGTCATCTCTGAAGCCAGTTCTGATCAATAAGTCAGTGTCTTCATCTCTCCAAATCAGCTTATGCGTGTTGTCAAACTTATTGTTAAATACGCTGCAATTATGGATGTAATTTTTTTCTTTCAAACGTGCGCTATGGTCCCCTGCATGTTTTATTGTCCAAAAACAATGTCATGCTACAGTACACAGATATTAGTCGAGCACTAGGACCAAGTGGAAAACCACAGTCAAGCTGAAGCCTGCTTCCCTGAGTTTAGACCGCCCACAAGCTCTTGATTGGCCCACCGTCTTTTCTTGTGTGATTGGCTGGCTAACATGCTTAAGTTAGGTATAATAAAACAAACACTTGCTTCCGCCCTCCCACCGCTGAAATCTAAATGTTGTCCATGGTTGCAATGCATCGTAGAGTTTATTTTCATTTGAAACAAATGGGCTTCCGGTATCACAGCTGTGTTAAAATCATTCCAGCAGTAACATAACCAGTTATGGTTATATTGGGTTTTTGGGGATTGCTGATTGTGAGACAACTGATTAGTTTTAGAGCTTTGGTTAGGTAAAGAAGATCAGATATAAAACATGAACAGAGGAACCATCTAAAGGTGATAAGGTAAAACACCACACTCAAAAAAACATTTTTTTTCTTCTTCTTTTGACAGTTATGCACTAGTTTGTCTGTCGATGAAATAAAACTCCAATAATGTATATGTATAAATTGATCATTATATGAAAATGTGTGAAAAAATTCAAGGGGTATGAGTTGCAAAATACTGGAGATTTTGGCTATTTGTGTCTAAAATGCTGCTTCTCTGGCACAGGCGGATACTTGATGCCAGTTTATCTGTTCTCAGCATTGTCACTCTGTTTTTCGCAGCTTCAAGCCTTTTTCCTCATGGCTGATGACATCATGGATGCATCTGTGACTCGAAGAGGACAGCCCTGCTGGTATAAGAGGGTGAGTCCTCAAAAAGATTCCAAACCGTGTTTTTCATGTCATTATCTGGACACTTCCTCTGCTGTTCCCTAATGTAAATGTTGTCTCCTTCCTCTCTTAAGGATGGAATAGGGCTGGATGCAATAAATGATTCTTTCCTTGTCGAGTCATCAATATACAGACTCCTTCTGAGGCAATGCAGGGATCAGCCCTATTATGTCCATTTACTGGAGCTTTTTAACGAAGTAAGTCCCGGTGCCTGGAAAGGAGTGGTAACGAGGTGGGCTGTGTTTACATTGCTGTGCATGTCAGTGTCAAGAGCACCCCTTAATCAAAGTAGTAATCGAGCTTGAGTGTTCTTTTTTTAATGATGTCACTGTGAATTGAATATAGGAGGATAACTCCACTAGTTGTTCCTCTAAAGATGAAAAATTGCACGGGTCGGTACAGATTAATTCATTCATTTTGTGTATACCGTCCTCTGTTCCTCATATCTTACATTTCTTTTATTCTCCTTTGATCCTCCCTTCCTTGAAAACTCCCTTTTTGACAGATTTCTATTTAAAGCCCACATATTATAATATAAAATGCTATCGATTGATTTTTAAGATTAATGTTAAAACTAGATATTCTGTAACAGTCATGTAGAATATGCTATTTATTTAAATGAAAATCAGTATGGACCCAGATTTTAAGCCTGATCGTTTGTGTCCATTCAGTTGCTAACTTATTCAGGAGTCACCACAGCAAGTCATTATATCTTCTCGACAGACCTAGCAGTGTTTATGTCAAATGTCCTTGGCACATCAGGGATTTGAAACCAGGTCCCTCACACCATGGAGGGACTCCTTTTTTTTTTTTTTAGCACAACCAAATATACATCCGGGTCGCCCTCGATTTTACTTAGTAAAAAAAAGACCTAAATTACGTTTTTACCTCCCAAAAACAGTGAGCGCACTAAACTATATGTTAAAGGTTAATAATGTATTTCCTGAGAAAATAAATGCATTAAAAGCCTTTCAATTTGATCACTCGTCTTTCCCCGATTTGCACCAGAAATGGGATCCTATGCTACTTCTGGGAGCTAACTTTCTCGGCTTTGGATTTAATCATAAATGTAGTCTGTTTGAGTTTAAGTTGTGTAACCTTATGGTATATAGTGCGTAGATCTAAAGAAAGAACAAGTAAAATGCAGATAAACATGGTTTAATCATATTTTGCCAGACGACTCTGAGCATGTCAGATGATGACGGACAAGAAGTTTAATGGACAAAATGTAGAAAGCATCAAATTGTCTCAGAAAAATCATATTTTTTTTTTTTTAAGATTTCTATTTGTATTCTTTAGTGATTTAAGGTGAGAAATTGGTACTTTTAGTGCCATAATAACATTATTTATTGCGACCTGTATTAATATCTGCTTGCACATGCGCCAGTTAGCTGATGGTACGGATCATGATTCCAGTACAGAGTTAGTGATACTGACCGTTTATTTCATATCTTTTAAAACAATTATGGCATCCATTTTGTGTTTCAGACCACTTTTCAGACTGAGCTTGGTCAGACGCTGGACCTCATAACTGCTCCACCCGGTCAGATTGACCTGAACAGATTTACCATGGAAAGGTAACGACAGATGATTGACTTTATTGATCTCACAGTGGGATATATATATATATATATATATACACTCACCGGCCACTTTATTAGGTACACCTGTCCAACTGCTCGTTAACACTTAATTTCTAAGCAGCCAATCACATGGCGGCAACTCAGTGCATTTAGGCATGTAGACATGGTCAAGACAATCTCCTGCAGTTCAAACCGAGCATCAGTATGGGGAAGAAAGGTGATTTGAGTGACTTTGAATGTGGCATGATTGTTGGTGCCAGAAGGGCTGGTCTGAGTATTTCAGAAACTGCTGATCTACTGGGATTTTCACGCACAACCATCTCTAGGGTTTACAGAGAATGGTCCGAAAAAGGAAAAAACATCCAGTGAGCGGCAGTTCTGTGGGCGGAAATGCCTTGTTGATGCCAGAGGTCAGAGGAGAATGGCCAGACTGGTTCGAGCTGATAGAAGGGCAACAGTGACTCAAATAACCACCCGTTACAACCAAGGTGGGCAGAAGAGCATCTCTGAACGCACAGTACGTCGAACTTTGAGGCAGATGGGCTACAGCAGCAGAAGACCACACCGGGTGCCACTCCTTTCAGCTGAGAACAGGAAACTGAGGCTACAATTTTCACAAGCTCATCGAAATTGAACCATAGAAGATTGGAAAAACGTTGCCTGGTCTGATGAGTCTCGATTTCTGCTGCGACATTCGGATGGTTGGGTCAGAATTTGGCGTCTACAACATGAAAGCATGGATCCATCCTGCCTTGTATCAACGGTTCAGGCTGGTGGTGGTGGTGTCATGATGTGGGGAATATTTTCTTGGCACTCTTTGGGCCCCTTGGTACCAATTGAGCATCGCTGCAACGCCACAGCCTACCTGAGTATTGTTGCTGACCATGTCCATCCCTTTATGACCACAATGTACCCAACTTCTGATGGCTACTTTCAGCAGGATAATGCGCCATGTCATAAAGCTGGAATCATCTCAGACTGGTTTCTTGAACATGACAATGAGTTCACTGTACTCAAATGGCCTCCACAGTCACCAGATCTCAATCCAATAGAGCATCTTTGGGATGTGGTGGAACGGGAGATTCGCATCATGGATGTGCAGCCGACAAATCTGCGGCAACTGTGTGATGCCATCATGTCAGTAGGGACCAACCTCCCTGAGGAATGCTTCCAGCACCTTGTTGAATCTATGCCACGAAGAATTGAGGCAGTTCTGAAGGCAAAAGGTGGTCCAACCCGTTACTAGCATGGGGTACCTAATAAAGTGGCCAGTGAGTGTATATATATATATATATATATATATATATATATATATATATATATATATATATATATATATACAGTGCATCCACTTAAGACAGGTTTTTTTTTTTTTTTTATAGAGGAATTATTATACAGGGTTATTGCACAGGGCGTTTACATGGGTATTTATATAGATTAATATTTATTTCTTTTTTTTATGTGTGGATGATGGGTATCAATATAAAGAGAAACAGGCTATTGCACAGGATATCAAATAGTAATTGCACCTGCATTATCCATTGCAGAAGTTGTTGCCGTTCTTGTGTCGTAGGAGATGTCTCAAATGATCAATAAATGTACGTAATGACTTTTTATTTTCTCCATTCCAGGTATAAGGCCATTGTGAAGTACAAGACTGCCTTTTACTCTTTTTATCTCCCAGTAGCCTCTGCAATGTACATGGTGAGCATGCTGGCATTTATAAATGATAATAGTAACAATGATAAAGAAGGAGGAACAAATTGTTTCTTGGACAAGGCCAGAACAAGATAAGGCAGCACAGCATGGCCTCGGGAAGTAATGAAAGCATGTAGCTTGTTCCCATCACATGCTCTGCCTTTGTTCCTGCAGGCAGGAATTGATAGTGAGGAGGAACACAACAATGCAAAACACATCTTACTGGAGATGGGAGAGTTTTTCCAAATACAGGTACCTCCTTGTTATGTTATCGGGTTTCTGACTGTTGCCATGTCTGCTGTGTTAATAGGCTGTCTGTATATCTAATTTTGCAGGATGACTTCTTGGACTGTTATGGTGACCCTGCAGTGACTGGAAAGATCGGAACAGACATCCAGGACAACAAATGCAGCTGGTTGGTTGTGAAGGCTCTGGAAGTAATGACTCCTCAGCAGAGATCTGTTTTAGAGGTGATATTTGTGATACATTATTTCCATTCTACTAACATATCTTGATGATGCACTATCCTAAAGGGCCCAAAGTTTATCTAAATGTTATACAGCATTAAAAGATTACAATTTATATTGCTGTATGGATATCCCTTGTTGAACAGTGTTTAATCTAAGCCTGTAGATATGCTGGCTACTGTATGTTGCCCACTATCCAGCTGTTTATGGTGTACCACCATGATGCTCATGCTGCGTTCCCTTTACTTTATTGTAGGGCATCGTCAGGTTGCTAAGTACCTGCCAATGCACTTAATACATTGGTCTTAAGAAACAATATTCATCTCTTCCGAGTGCATCCATCCCTGGATTTTTCAGAGGGTACTATACTAACCACCATTTTACATGCAGATCCATGGAAATGCATTTAAATCTGAGAACCTTTTTAAAGTTGCACATGATGGCTTTCTCTCTGCATCCATCAACACATCCATCCTTCAGACCAATTTGGTCACTCTGTTGTAATTTCAGCTCTTCCTATTTTCACTGGTTTTTGCCAGAGAACGCTAATGATTTTTATATTTAGTTTATTTACCGTAATCATTTTAATAACTATTTATTAATCTACTGTTTAGTTACATTATTGAATAATATGGGAAAGGGTTCCTTTGCTTTTTTCACCTTTTACCCTTGGTTTATTGCTCTTGTTTCTCCTTCTTTGTCATTTATAATAAATATAAATATTAAATGATTAGTTGCCATCCACAGATTAACGGTGGTCAGGTGAATATGTGCTTAGCCATACGGTCTAGTTTACCTTTATGTTTTCTGTGTAACACAGATTCTCTTTCAGACTTATAATTTTTTTTTCTTTCAGTTTAGTTCTGGTCCCTCTTTGGAGCATTGAAGTTAAATAAAATATGATTCATAATGAAATAGTTTTTAACAATACTGTCTCAATGAACCTCTTGCTAGGACATATTTACAGTCAAAAACCCCTTTTTTTCATACCCCATAAGAGAGGACAATATTAAAATCTTGGGTTGTCAAAACAAGTGTGAAACTTCATGAGAAACTTTGAAACTCACTTTTTTGGTCAGTACTACACTGCAAAAAATAGAAATCTCAATAAGTTATTTTTTCTTAAAATAAGTGCGTTTTTCCTTGATTTGAGAAGGTAAGTAAGACAATTTTCCAATGGAACAAGACAATTTCCTTTTAAAATAAGGAAAAACTATTTTATCTTCTTATTTCAATTGCATATTATCTAACTATCTTATTTTAAGAGTGAAAATACTCATTCCATTGGCAAATCATCTTATTTACCTGCTCAAATTAAGGCTAAATATACTTAATTTAAGCAATTTTTTACTTATTTCTGGATTGTTTTTGCAGTGTAGAGGAACTATTTAATCTCTAAAGTTAATCAAAGGTTGTTGTTTTTTTCCACCGGTGTTAATCATTAAAAAATATTTTACTTCACAATGCTCTCGATTCCATATTGTAGAAAATATGAGACCTCTTCTGTCAAATGCATCCAGACCTGATCTTTTCCTGTATCCCTCCCACAGGCTTGCTACGGCCGCAAGGATGAGGCCAGCGTGGCAAAGGTCAAAGAGCTCTACAACTCCCTCCAAATGCCAATGCTGTATCACACCTACGAAGAGGAGAGCTATCAGCGGCTGCAGAAACTCATCGCACAGCACGCTCAGAACCTTCCTCACGCCATCTTCCTCAACTTTGCCAAGAAGATTTACAAGAGGAACAAATGAGGTGTTGGAGCTGTCTCTTAAGAAAGCAGCAAAACAAAAAATCTGAAATGAACTCAGAGTTGAAAAGATCAGGTCATCTCACTTTTTGGGTGAAGTTTCAGAGAAATCTGATCAGAAATATTTCAGTAGCTTTTCATTAAGTTAAAAAGGTTTGGTGATTGTCATTGCACAGCCGTATATGGTGAAATAAAGGGCTCATTTGGTCCTTAAATTCTCAACAAGGTGTTTATATAGACGAAAATGTTAAAGGGTTTAGTGGAGCTCAGGAAGGGGCAGTGCTTTCGTTAAAGCAGACATGTACTGGCCGATGATTTCCTCACACCTTTTTAAAGTATTTTTTTTTATGACGTACCTAATCACCTCTTATGTCATTGCACCTAATAAATTATTTACAATCTGTCTTTTGTATTTGTTTCCTGTGCGAGAAGAATTAACAATGCAAGGCCTAAGGGGGAAAATACAACATACCCAGAAAAAAATTATCTGTATTAGATGAGGTTTGATACTCATTAAGACAACTGATGGTTCAATTGATTGATTGACTTTATTGATCTTGCAGTAGAGAAATTAACTTGTTACAGCAGCTCAAATAGTCAAAGAAGAAGAAGAAGGTGCCAAAGGAAGAAAAAGGTGCATAGGATGTATACAGTATATACCATACAATGCATCCACATATAACAGCTTTTTTTTTTTTTTTCTAGGATATTATACAGGGTTATTGCACAGGATGTTTACATGGGTATATAGATAGATATTTATATATATATATATATATATATATGTGTGTGGTTATTGCAGTGGGTGTCAGATATAGAGAAACATAGGGCATCAAATAGTAATTGCACATTTCTCTATTATATTGAATAAATTAACTTTTTGGTTATATTCTCATTCATTGAGAGGCAACTACTCTGTAACCACTAGTTTAGAAAAAGCAGAATTAGCTGTTTTATTTTGCTGAAAATTTGCACGAAATACATCTATGATCAGGGGCGGATTTATCGTTAGGCAAAACTAGGCAGTTGCCTTGGGCTCCAAGTTCATGGGGGCCCCATAAACCTCCTTTTACACGTATGGTTAATACAGGTATTACTCGTTTGTGCACATTAATTATGTTTTTGATAAAATGCCATCAGAATGCTTATAATATTAAGTGCCCTCCCAGTGTCCACCACATCGGATCAGTCCATTTGCTGGTCCAGGTTCAGTCAGCAGGAAACCATTTGAAAACAAACTGGGAAAAAAAAAATATGTTAGAACTGTAAATTTACAGTCATATGTTTATATTACTGTTTTTTATACATCTATATTTTTTACTATTTTTAAAGTCTGCACTTTTAAAAAGATGAAATTGTCCAGAGAGCTGTTCCAAATGAAAATTCTTTTTGTTTTACACCTGTGTAAACAAAATGAAAAATAAATCTAAGTCTAAAAAAGTCTAAGTCTAAGAGTAGTGTTGCAGATTTGCCCTATGTGCTTTTGTCGCTATATGTTGCGACTTTTCAGACCCCTCTAGCACTTTTATTAAAAAAAAAAAAAAGGGGTTATTTATAAATAATTAAATTTAAGATAAAATTCTGTGTCTGTGTAATGGGTCTGTTTCATGTGTTGTCTTTTCAATTCAGAGGGCCCAATGCATGCCTTTGCCTAGGGTCCCAATGCTCCTAAATACGCCCATGTCTATGATTAAAAAATGCTTTAAAAGAAATTCATTATAAATAAATGTATTTTTGAAAATAGGCTTCACCAGTTTGGTAGCAATTAAAGAAAATCCTTTTAAAACGAAATGTAAGTATGACTTTGAGAGGATGGAGTTAAGGTTGGAGGGGGTTGTCCGGGAAAAGAAGGAGTTTATGTAATCTCGCGAGAAGACAAGGGATACGGCCGTTACCAACGAGAAGAATCCACATCCTCCCTGACTTGGATGTGAGAGAGACGGAGGAGATGGAGACCTTCACCCATCTTTAAACGAAGCAAACGTGAGTCTTTTTAATATTTAATTTTTACCCATACACAAATACGTAGGTTTTTAGTAGCTTTAACGATTAAAGTCCGAGAACTGCCATGTCAAAACATGAATTATGTGTGTAACCCTGTGATTTGGTACAACGTGTAGATTTAAATATTTCGTTTTTTTAATCTATTAATATTGACATAGGGATTTAAAATTGAGCAGGGGTTAAATTGAGCCTTATATTTTAAGCATAATAAATGGGGCGTGTGGGCCTCTTTATCAGAGCGATGCGGATGGATGTATCCCCCCCCCACACCCACACCCTCCTCCACCCGTCCACAGCACTGTCTCCATCCGCTCCGTGGGATCAATGCAAACTAGGTTCTGCACGGGACCGTCCATCCGAACACATGCGGGGATAGGCTGTTTGGCCCTGTTTCACTTCATAGCTTCAGTAGCTTCAATCCTAAGCACAAACACAGCTGGAGTCATTAATATTCGCGTCGGTGTGAAGAGCACTGTTGAAAAATATATTTACTGGGGAAAAAAAAAAAAAAAAAAAAAAAAAAAAAAAAAATATATATATATATATATATATATATATATATATATATATATATATATACATACGTATGTGTGTGTGTTTACATGTGTATATATATATATATATATATATATATATACTATATATATATTTATATATATACATATATACACACATGTATAAATAAATATATATATACATATATACACACATGTATAAATAAATATATATATATATATATATATATATATATATATATATATATATATATATATATATATATATATATATATATATATATATATTCAATGTAGATATAGCCCTGGGTGGGTTGGTTCAAAGAAGAGAAGGACACACTCATGTGCTGAACTGATTTTTTTATGCTCCAGTTACATCGACATTTTGCTCCAGGTATGGAGGAGGTTTTTGTTTATTTTTTTAGACTCCTTTTTATTTATCATGCATCTTCTTTCGTTTTATTAGCTGGTGGCATTGATGAAAACGCTGTCAACTCATACATATGGAGAAAGCTTTGTGATTAAATTGATAGCTCTATATAAAAGCCTTAGCTTGTTACAGTTTAAGGATAAACTACATTTTTTTGGATGTTATATATGAAAGGAAAACAAAGGGCTTTTTTACATGGCACATGTGTTTTGTTCTATTCTGATGCTTTTAAATCATATTTAGTGAAATCTTTATTTCTAAGCTTGGAGCTCGAGCTTCTTTAAAACTATTGGAAAAACATTACGGTACAAAACAAACAGCACTAAGATTTAGAGCCATACAAGACTATCCTTGCCTTTGTAAGGGACTGTAGATATGCAGAAGTTTGGTTATTAAAAATTGACAAACGTTAGAAAATGATGTCAGATATCTCTGGATTTTGAAAAAAATGCTTTGCTGAGATTTTGTCTATTTGTAAAACTGTGTTTTAATGACTATATTAGTGTCTATGATTGTGCTTGCATATAATGTGACACAAAGACACGTGTAGACTTGGAAACTGGTGTTTGATTTGCAGAATTTACTCCTTGGAATTATTCACCATGTGTCTCTTTTGGTGTTGCAGGATCTTAGGCGTCCAGCCAAGATGTGACTCTTACGGTGCGTCATAAACAGGATCCGTCCACAAATTTCAGCAACAGTTTCTATAGCAACAGAACTATCAGATAATCTTTAATAGTCCCATTCCCATGATGCAGTCCTCCTCGCAGGCCGCAAAGCCGCGGCGTTTTGATGCCAGTCGGCGGACAGCTAACTCAACTGGGTCCAAGCTTCGTGTCTCTAGTTTTCAGAGGGAAGATAAAAACATGAACACAATCACCAATTCGTCTCCACGGCGGGCTTCTAAAGCCCCCACTGCTTCTTCCAAGAGCAGGATGGTTGCACAGCCAAAAGCTCCAGTAATCCAGTCCAGACTGAGCTCTCAGAAACAAGGTTCCATCATCTCCAGATCGCCTAAACCCAAACTGAAGAGCGCTCGCCCATCTGTTGTGACCCAGATCGCACCAGTAGTTGCTGCTCCTCCTCCTCCGCTCCCCTCCGCCCTCCCCCTGGATCCAAACTGCAATGAGCCCAGCCTCCCCTGCCTGTGCTGTGATGGGCGCTCTCCTCAGGACAACAACAGCATGTTCAACCACAACCATAACAACAATAACACCGTGTCCATTAGGCAGCAGCTACAGCTGCCTCCTCCTCCTCCTGTGACTCAGGTGGCCCACAACACCGGGGCTATGGTGGCCAAAGAAGCTGCTCCTGCGCATGCGGAGCCCCCTGCCAAATCTGCCGCCAATGTGGAGAGCGATGTAAAAAAAACAGACAAAAACAAAAACGTGGAGAACAAAAAAGTAGATGAAGAAGATGCAGAGGAAGGAAGAGGCAGAAATGTTGCTATTGATGTAGATGAGGATGACGACGAGACAGATAGTGATGATGATGAGGATGATGACACACTGGTGCCGTCATGCTGTGACTGCCCCCCATCCCTCTTAGAATTCTCTCTGTCCTCCTCCACCTCATCGTCCTCCACTTCCATCAGCTCCTGCTCCGACCTGGAGTCTGACTGTGCCGATCAGTGCGCTTCCATGGGCTCCTCTCAGGACCAGGACCACCTTTCTGCCACATTAAACCCCAAAGACCATCCACTCATACAATTCCCAGAGTTCAAACCTCCTTCGTCTCTTCCACTTAACAATAATCCCTTCTCCCTAAACTCCCGTTCAGCAGTTTCTTCTTGCTCCCCTGATGAGGGCTATCCCTCTGCACTTGACTCACCATCTCCTGACTACTTGGGTGTAAAACGTGACTCTGATGCTAACAAACTAGACTTGCTTGATTTCTTAGAGTCTGTAGGGGAGTTTGGGAAAATGGAGCGCTTCAGCCAGGTTATCCAAGTTGCTCGCTGGGATCTGGAAGGAGAGCAACACTGGGATGTGCTGAGGGATCGCCTTGATCACCTCGATCGTTTGGAAAAAGTGAACGGGGAGGTGAAGCTAGCTTATGTTGCCAGACTTCATGAGAAGGGGTTTGATCTTGGAGATCTGGAGGAACAGGACCTCTCTGACATCATGGATGAAATGGGGAACATCGACATTTCCTGGAAGCTCTCTAAAACCCGTGACGGAGCAATGGGGGAATCTCAGGAGTTTTCTGATGCCGGGGTTGACCTCACCGCTCCGTCTGACTGCGATGATCCACTTGTTCCGGAATCCCTCACCCCTTCCCCTATGGAGCTGCCACCCAGACCCCCCAAACCTCCTGCCCGTCATGCCAGCGTTAGCTCCGACCTCCACACCTACATTAATATCAGTAGGGAGACCACTTCCATAGCCGTCACCACCTCCCCCACCTTGTCCACTTTCTCCCCCAACTCCTCTTCCCCTACATTTTCAACATTTCGATACGAGAAATCACTCCCCCCATCTCCGCCATCCATCCCTCCTCTCCCTGCCTCCAAACCGGTCCCTTACCTCACCCTCTATACAACTCCTTCTCCACCTCCATCCATCCCCACACCAACCCCTCCCATCCCTCCACCCCGAAAGCGACACCTCGCCAGAAAAGAGGCACAACGCCTTGCTGCTCTTCAAGCCGAGCAGGAAATGACCCCCCTCTCCCTTCCACCTCCCACCACACGCCCTCCACCCTTGCCTCCTCCACCTGTCATTTCAGTGAGCTGCTCCTCTACTCCACCCGCCATACCACCTCCACCTGCACTGCCCCCTCCCCCCTCCTTCCACGCATTGGATGTTGAGATCCAGAAGCTGCTAATGCTGGCAGGACTAACCCAGGCCGAGCTCCTCAAACTCAGCCCTGAGCTCGGTGTCTGTGTCGGGGAGCTGGAGGATGAGGAGGAAGCAGATAATCATTTTACATCCAGATCTCCGGAGACCAGAGAGTTCAGATTACAAGACGGGGTGGAAGAGAGAGAAAACGACACAGGCAAAGTGGATGGAGATGGGAAAGCATCTGAAGAAAGCAATAAAGAGGGGGAAGGCAAAGACAAACAAAGAACGACCTCGTTTTCGGAGATTGCAAGAAGAAGAAAGAAGAACACTGCTTCGATAAGTGACCATTACTACAGCACAACTTTTAGTAATTCGCATGAAGCGAGGGTGAATAATTTCCCTTACCCAAATGAGTTACCAAATTCTCCACCACCTCCTCCACCTCCTCGCCCACTGCCTCCAATCCCCCCGTCTTCAGCCCCCCTTAAAGTTAGCACTTTGCTTGCTAACTCAGAGCAACCTGAGTGCTTTGATTGGCTTATAGCATTCACACCCGAATGTGAAACCCCCCCACAGATTACAGAACTGGAGAAGAACAAATCCACCTCTGAAATCCCCAAGAAGCTCTCTTCATCAAGTTCATCTTCAGACTCTGGTCCAAAGGTCACTACATTTAAAGAGCTTCGTTTCCGCAATAAGAACACCTCCCCTCCGACGAAGGTGATCACCGATCCTGAGCCCGACCCCACCGTTATTACCCCTGACCCTGATATACTCTACAACTTGAGGTGGAGGAGAGAGAAGGCAGGCAGCGATGGCAGCCAGTGGGAGTACACATCACAGGCCCAGACTCTCTTCATGCAGCCGCCCCCAGCCCTCACCTCCATGGCTGCCCTGAAGGAGATGCTGCAGAGAGCTGACAAGGAGGGTGGGCAGTTGGAGCTGTGTCCGACACAGAAGATCGGCTGCTCAGGCAGCGACAGTAGCCTGTGGAACGTCGGCCAAGAAAGAGAGACTGGGGAACTTCAGCAAGAGATGAAGGAAAGGAAGATAGAGGAAGGAAAGGAGAAAGTGGAGGTGAGAGGCCGGGCCGATGGAGGGAGAACTTATGAATCAAGTACAACTGGTGAGTAGAGCTTTCATGCTAAGTCTACATGTTATGAAAAAGATAAAAAAAAAAAAAACAGTTCTCCAGCTCATATTACAAAAGTGTCTAGATTTGCTGTTTTTTTATTTTCATTTGTGCACAAAAAAGAGACACTTTGTTAGCAGCAGGCGATTTTGTACTTTTTCTTTAGACGAATCTATGAAAAATTGCAAGGAGAAAAAAGATCTGTTTTTTATGCTGCATACCTTTTGAATTTTTTAACATTTGCTATAATACAGCCAGAACATTGGTGTGTTTCATTGGGATTTTACATAATAAACCAACACAAGGCCGGATGACATTGTGAAGTGGAGGGAAAATAACAGATCAGTTCAAACATTACATGTACTCTGTGGGACTGCCTTTGCTGCATATATTTTTGGATATGTCTGTACTGGCTTTACACACCTGGATAGTGTTATTTTTTTTTTTCTCTTCCATTATAAGTACCTGAAACTTTGGCAATTAGATAATTGGAAATATATTTCGGTCTGGACTTTGACTGGACCATTCTAGCACATCAATATGCTTTAATCTAAACCAGTCCATTGAAGCTCACTGTGTGTATCCTGCTCAAAGGTGAACAGTCTCAAGTCTTTTGCAGCTGTCAAAGTACAGCAAAAGCTATGGTGGTGGATTAGTGTTAGTTAACTGATTTACTTTATTTTATTCGAGTTTAGTATGGGGGAAAAAGTCAGAATTCTGATTTTAGTCTCAGGATTCTCACTTTTTTCTCATAATTCTGACTTGAGTCTCAGGATTCTGACTTTTTTCCCCAGAATACTGCCTTTAATGTCAGAAGTCTGACCCTTTTCTCAGATTCTTGGAAGACTTTTCCCCCCATATTAAACTCAAATAAAATTAAAAATCAGTTAAATTTTTTCTTGTGGCTCTAATCTTTAAAAAAAAAAGCAGTATGAAGATGAGTTTTCATGGTTTTATGCATTGCTAGTTTCCTTTCACATTTATTAGACGTGGTGTCAAAATATTTCTGAAGGATTCAGTCAGGGTTTTTTGGACGTAAAAAATGAAGAAACATGAGACATTGCATAATCCTGAAAGTTTGCGTAATTATGTGTACATTACACACTATACATTAAAGTTGAAATGATAAGATAATGTAAATGGAAGAGTAGAGGTAGCAATAAGGCAGATCATCTTGCAGAGATAATTTTCTTGGATGTTCTCCCCCATCTTTTCTTGAAAGATGAAAATGTTGACTCATTAAAGGTAATGGTACACTGAACATGACTCAGAGTGAAAGTAGGGATAATTTGATGGATGGCAGATAATGAGAGGTAGAGACCGAGAGTTTAGGGAGAGAGGGAGGCAGAAGCTGGAACAACCATGAGGATAGATGAGGTAATATGACATAAGGGAGGTGGTTGGAAACTTTCCAGCCAGCGCATCCTCTACTGGTTATCAAAGTGTGATTTCATCATAAACTTATTGAATTATTTATTGTCTCTTCATACTAATAAGGGTTGGGGGATAATGGAGAGCATCGAAGAATAATTTATTATCCTTTTTTCCTCTTAAATCCTCACTTGTCTGTTTTTCTTATCAGGCTTTTTATGCAGTCCTGAAAACTATTAGTTACCTCATTTCATATCTCCCTGGTTAAAAAAATAAATAAATTTAAAATATTTGTATTTCTAAACTTTATTCTCCTTCCCACTGTTTTTCTAATATCCATTCCTTTTTGTGTTTGCTATTTTCCTTTATTATTCCATTATTTGTCCACTTTATCCCTCCTTCCTCTGGAGTACGTAATTCTGTTTTTAAGCCATGCATCTGAATCTGTTTTACGTTTAGACTTTGGCCAACCCAAAACCTTCTTTCTGTTTTTATCCTGTCCTGAACCATTTAGACGTGGACTCACAGAATATTATTCTGCTGGATTTTATTGTCAATTTGTTTTTTTTGTTTTTTTACAGCACTGTAGATTTAAATCCCATCAGTTTCTGATGTGCAGGACGGCTACACTACTGCTTCCACACTGCCTCTTCCATCCTGGTTTATTTCTGATTTCTCAGATCAAATTAGATCCAGTGCTGTAAAAAAGTCTGTTAGAAACTCAGACTCAAATTAGTGTCCAAAAAATAACTCAACATTAATTAATTAAGCTTAATAGTTAAGCATTTCTACTTCCTAAAATCTATAATAGTTCAAAATTTTACCTAAAACTTTTAAACAAATGAACAAGATAAATGTTTTTCATGAAATAACTGCAGTGAAATGAAAAAGAAACTGACTGAGAAAAGGTGTGTACACCTTTAAGAGCCAAAGGGGTGGATCTCAGTGTATAGGCCAATTGCTACAGGAGTTTTCTTATAATAGGAAGTATCATATGTTGACTACCGTTCAAAGGAAGCAGAATTCTAAACAAGGTACGACTACTCTCTAAGCTTTTTTTAGATTAGCAGAGAAGTTGCACCTTTGAGAAGCTCTTCAGAGGCAAGGATAGAGGCTGAGATGAGTTATCTCTGTCTACTGACTCAGCATTCATATGCTGACTGCTGCTACTGCTGGAGAGGACAGGAAGGTTAAGGCAGAGGAGGAAACAAGAAAAAAAATCAGAGGGAAGGTGATCCAGAGATGGCAGACGACTGCCGTGCACTTAAAAACATCTGCACTAATTTACTTTGTCCTACAATTTATAACCTCCAATTTACACAGCATGAAAAAGAGGTAGAAATTCAAACACACACTGGCCTGCATAAGTATTTATACTCCTTCAGCTTTCTCACAGTTAGCCACAAGACAATCAAACCCCTTAATGTTTTATATTGGGATTTGGATCGGGTTTTTTTTTTTTTTTTTTTTTTTTAAGAATACCAAAAAATGTAAACATGTATTTTTATTTTGTCAGCATCTCTCCTTCCCTGACCTGGTTTTTGCTGTTATCATGCCTACAATTCCTATAACTGTATTTCTGTTAGCCTTCCAAATCTATAGCCTGACATTTCTGTTAATTTAGTCATATTGATGTTTGCTGACTTTTTCTATTTGTGGGAACAATAATTTTCAAGTTTGACAACATGTTCTTGATTCCCAATTAGGATTGAACTTTTAGTGCATGAATATGGTCTGATGTGTTTGCATTCTATCCCATTCCTACATGCATAGCACTATATTTCATCATAGCATTGTCCATCCAGGCCAAACGGTTACAACTGCCTCTTTCACCAGATCTGTAGATCTGCCTCTTGGCTACTTATCTGAGTAATTCTTTTTCTGCCCATCTTGTTAGTTAAGGCCGTTTATTCCCTAATATCCTCGAACAAACAGACCGTTTTAGAACAGCTGGAATCATACAGATATGATATTCTACACATGTTGATTGTCGAGCAAATGGTTGCTCTACAAAGATTTTCACTCACTGGTTGGTCTGTCATATTAATTTCAGTGAAAAACATTGAAATGTGTGGCTGTTGCATAGAAAATGTCAAAAAATCAAGAGGTGTGGATTTTTTTTTTAAGGCAGTGTAGTTTCAGTTGGAAGGATTCCCTGCTTCACTGATAGTTTTAAGAAAATTAGACTACAAAATCACCCCTTATGCTTTATGGAATACTTTCTAAATACTATAACAACCTAATACCTGTAGAGAAAAGTAGAAGCGAACATGGTAAAGTTAAATTTTTTTTTTTTTTTTTTTCAAAATTGGAAAATAAAAAGATTTCTGTTCAAAGCTGCCATCTGCTGGTCATATCATAATCCTTTTCTCAGGTGCTTTCAGATTCCCTTTATATTTCGTCTACTGATACAAAAACAAATGCAAACTAGGAACTAACAGCCGATTATTTGCAGTCAGAACATCCCAAATGGGACAGACTGAGGTCTGAGGATTAAACTAGTTACAGCCACAGAATAACCTTCTGTTTTGATAAACTGTGCTCTTGCATACAAAAAGTGTGGAAATGTCCTTCTTAAATCAGCCTTACTGTCTCCCCTGGTCAGTTTTTAAATGTCAGCCATGTTTAAATGCTTTATTGCTCAATGTGATGAAGATTTCTGCTGAAAATGTTGGCAGGATTGTGGATTTTTCTCCTGTTTTACACTAACATTCTCTACATCTCTCTCTCTTTCTCCTTCCCATTTCTTTGCTGCATTATCTCACCTTGTTTTTCTGACCCATCCATCCCACTCGGTTGTATTCATTCTATGTCCATTGCTTGGCTTTGCGTCTGCCCTACCCTGATTAAAATGTCCCGCTCTAATACTCTGAATCAAACAGTTTCCTCGCCCCCACTGTGCCTTGCGCGATCCTCCCAACCCTACTTCCTGCACTCCACCCTCCCTCCCCATCCCCCAGACCCCCGTAGCTCCCAGCTCCTTGCAGATCCATGGTCCTCCAGTGAACAGTGGAGTCCTGCTGCTGCAGGCTCACCTTGTATCCACAGAGACGACTCCAGCTCTCTTGTGGGCTCTGGATTTAAGGATTCCCTGGCTGGTTATGGTGCAGACTCTCCTGATTACTACAGAGACATTTTCAGTGAAAACTCACAGTCAGCTTATAAATACGTCAGTGATCCCAAAACAAACACAGAGGACTTGGATTGGAAGTGTAATTTTGACTCACTTTACAGCAGAGACTCTGAGAAGCAAAGCAACACCCACGCTTTGTTTAGTGGCACCTCCGGGGCGCAGGGATGCACCACCCCGTATAAGAACATAGAAGTCATGATGACTTACTCTGACAGCATCAATGCTGATTCTCTGTATTCAGAGAGGCGCTCCCATGCCGACGAAAGCAGTATTAAGGCTAGAATGTCCAAAGAGCTCCCCCCTCTCCCCACATGCTACTTGTACCACCCTAAAAACTGCCCACTCCACCGGGGAGCGCCACCCCGCCTCTCACCCATCGGCGCCCTATCCCCTCCACAAAGATCAGGAGCTCCCTCGCTCTCTTGCCTCAACTCCCCGCTCTTCCCGCGCTCACACACCCTCCCTGCCCTCGCTGCTCCCCTCTATTACCCCAATCTTTACCCCCCCATCCCACCCAGTGCACCCCCCCTACCCCCTAAATTCTACCAGGGTCCTCGGCAGCCACATGTGTCGAGTAAGAGTTTCTCTCCTACATTTGCATTTTACATTTTCTTCCTCTCTCTTTTTTTTTGTGTCAGACATTTTCTGTGTTTATCACTCTGGAGCAGCTGTTCCTTTTTTCAGCATTTGGGGGAGTTTTCCAGATATGAAAGTAGTTGTTTATCATATAAGCGGGCAGCTCCCATGGTCATCTGATATATCCTGCCACCCTATCTCCTATCTGTCAAATCTGCTAGATGGTGTTCAGGCGGGGAACAGCTGGTCCTGTCACAGTGTGTCTACAGCCACTCTGCTCAGTCTGTCTCTCTTTGTCCTCTGTCTGTTTGTCAGGTTGATATGTTCTGCCTGCTCTGCTTGTTTTTCTTTGCTTTCTGCATGATGTGTTAAAATGGACACATGCATCTCAATCAAAACACATTGACAGAACAGTAGACGTTTTATTAAAGAAAAAAAATAATAGGAACTAATGGGATTGATGTTTAAAGTTATCCATTTGTTTGTTGTCTCACACTTTGACATCTGTTAAATCCCTGTTTACAAGGGCTTTAAAAGATGTCCAGCTAAATGAGATCAGGGTAAATCATTTTAGAACTTCTCTACATTTCATGAACCCTTTAAACTTTATAAATTGAACAATATTTTATTTGTTTTCTTTTTAGGAGGGGTTAAGGTATATAAGACTTAAAAAAGCAATACGTGGTTGAATGAGCTTGTACACCCTCTTTAAACAGATCATAGGTTTGAATTGAAGCACCAAATCAAGCTCGTGTTAGAAATCATTGCAAACCTTTCATCATTACATCTTTATTTTTGTTTTACTTTCATTTTCAGATTTGGGTTTATCTTAATAGATATAAATACATTTTTCACTTTGATTATATTTTTCAATGTAATTATCTTTATAGGTGTAGTTATTATACTATAATAATGACTAAAGCTGTATTTATTTTGTGTAACTGTCCCTCAAAGCTTAAAAGAAACAATATTTTTCTCTGTTTTCAATTGGGGATTATTTATTTATTTTTTTGCTTTTGCAAAGCAGTACTATGCAGAGAGCTCTAAAGCATTAGAGTGATCAAATTGCCAGATGTAAGGAGAAGTTTACTAGTTAATTAGCATGTTATTTAATATCCTTTGGGGAAAATTTAAAAAGCAGTCATTATTGAGTGACCACAACTGCACTATCAAAGATAGATGTCCCTTTTATAACTGATTAAAAGATGAGAGTAGTCCTGCAACTAACAATTATTTTGCAAATCGATTAATTCATCGATACATTTTTCAATGAACAGACTAACGACCAGATTGCCAAAGGTCCTTAAAGAAGTTTTTTAAAGAAGTTAAACCATGTGAAATTAAAACATTTCTTATTGAGTAGTTCTGGATAGAGCATATTGACCGACGAAAAATATATATTTTTTAACTTAAATGCAAAATATTTAAATATTCTGTTTAATTTCATATAATTGCTGCTTTAACTGGTTTGCTTGTCAGCTAAAGGCACGTTTTACAGTCTTTACTTTCCATTTAACAATTTATTGATTACCGGTACTAAATTAGTTGACAATTATTTCAATAATAAATAATTATCTCAATAATAATAAGTAAATGTTTCAGCCCTAGATGAGAGGAAATAGCTCAGGGGGGCTACATGAGGCAAACAGCAAGAGGTTTGTTAACTATTCGCTTTGTAGGATATTTGACAATGATCTCTTATAATATGCTTTTACTATGGTATAGAGTGGAATGTTGGGAAAAACAGCTACAGATCGTAGAGAAACACCTAAAAATGGCTAAAAAAATGCAAAGCAACATAAAAAGGTGTGTGAAAATATGTTATGGTCTGATGGAACAAAGTTAGTTTTTTGGCCATATTACCAAAGAATAGTTTTTTGGACATCTTTGCCATCTTCTAAAGAGCACCATACGTGCAGTGAGACAGCTTTAGAACTGTATTTAGACTGCTGGAAGATGATCTTCATCTAGCAGCACTTTAGCAACCCAAACCTTATATTCAATCCATTATAAAAATGGCTTCTTTAGAAAAAACATTATACTTTTTTTTCCTAAGGGCTCAGCATGAGCTCATACCTGACTTTAAAGAACTCCCTCTGATAAAGTTGGAGCACTTTTACAGAGGAGAGTGGCTGAATATTGCCTTTCTGCAGCTCTGATGGGATCCTATCCAAAAAGGCTGAAGGATGGAATAAAACCAAAAGGTGCTTCAGCAAAGTATTATTCTAAGGGTGCCCATATTTATTCAACCACGTTTATCTTTGACTCAAAAAACTTGAACTTTTATTTTTACTTTTTATTGTTTAATTATAACCTATAGAGGTTAGAAGTCACATTAAAGGTGTAAAATGCTCTGATATTATTTATCTTTGGAAACTGCATAATGGGAACTTTATGGTTAGTATTGCTTTTCAAATAGATCTTGGTCATATTGAGATTTAGCTTTGCAAGGTGAATAATTTTAAACCTATCTTTTAAGTAAATAAATCTGTCAAATTGGCTACTCATTGTAATGCAATATGTATTTCTGTTAATATAAGAGTAATGAAGGATATTTATTTAACTTTAAACAAACAATTGAGATTGACTGTTATGACTCGTTTGTACATACATTTTAGACGTTTGTTCTTGTCTTACTTAAATTTTCTTCCAAATGTAAGATATATGAGGCTTTAAAAGAATCACAATATTTGAATTGTGTCAAATGAGCCTGATATTCTCCCTGGAAGTGTTTGGAGTATAGCTTCAGGACTCATTTAAGGAAATCTATGGTATAAATTAGAAGTATTCAGTAAATTATTATAGATTTAATTTTTGTCCCAATATGTTTATAAGCTGAGATCAATGCATGGATTCACTTTAACTCTGAAGCTGATAGGAGGTCATCCTCATGGATCCAGATGTAAATGTAGACCCAACACCAAGAAGATGTGCTTACTCACCCTTAAAAGCACAATCTGCTTACATCTGCCTTATTTTACTTACTAATAACAATTATTTTGGTTTTGTGCAGAGATTGACGTTATAAGTAATTGTTCTTACCCTACTATTGTAAGCCGTTCGCAGTGTCTCTTTCGCCGGCTCTGTACTGAAGACAGATGATCCCTGGATGGGTGAGGATGTGGATCACCCAGTGAGGGGTCTCAGTCTGACCTCTCTATGTCTCCAGGAGAAAAAAGGTTTGCATTCCTCCTTTTGTGTATTTTCATGCTTTTCTCTGCTGCATAGTAACTTATAATCAGGGTTGTGTTGTGTTGCTTCTGTTCTTCAGCTCTGGTCAGTGGAGTTAGCGCTGCAGTGGAAGCCATCTTGGCTCAGTTCAGTTCTTCTCGGACCGTAGTCCAGAAGGTCAGTTCTTTAACTACTTTGAGTGGCAGAGCTTTTTATCCTTTTTAATACGTGAATAAATGGCTTTAAATGGATAGTTTGCAATAGGGTTTTTTTGTCTGGCTACTTTTGGGAAAGAAAATCTATTCTAGAATATGTAAACTATTTTACATATTTCTCAGATTGGGGGTGTTAAATGGAATAAAACTTGAAGGTTACAAGCTTAAAATAGTTACAAATGCATTGCAAAAAAACATCAAAATCTTGATAAGTCATTTTTTTCTTAAAATAAGTGCATTTGCTCTTGAATTGAGGAGATAAAAGAGACATCTTGCCAATGGAACAAGACAATTTGGATTTAAAATAAGAAAACACAATTGCATTGTCTTATTTCAAGTGAATATTATCTAATTGTGAGTAAAAATACTGATTCCTTTGGCAAACTATCGCATTTACCTACTCAAATCAAGGGTGAATACACTTAATTTAAGAAATTATTATTTATTTTTAGATCATTTTTCCAGTGTGTTATTAGAAATTATGACATTTGCATTTTTACTATTTTCTGTATAGTCTTGTCACCAAATAATCCTTTAAATACTTTTCCATGAGTCCTGTTGTTCTCTTCTTTTCTTCTCTTGAGCTTTTCCTTTGAAACTGATTTTTCACTAATGCCACAAACCTTTTAACTCCCTCAATCCCATTTCCCTCCCCATGTTTACTTCTCCTCAGGCCTTATCAGGAGACAGCACTATAAATCCATCTCTGGGCCGTCTGGTGCTGCAGTGCCTCTGCCCCGCCCTGCACAACTTGCTGACCGACGGCCTTAAACCTCATCAGAGTGATCTGATTGCAGGCTGGAGGCCAAACTCAGCCTGGAGTCTGGTGCAGGCCACAACAAGGACAGGTATTATCCAAAGCATCAAGTGATATAACAGTGGGAAGAAGCTGTCTCTCAATTTTTGGCAATGGTAAACTTTAACTTTAGTTTTTTCCCTCACTTCATCTCAGTTGATATTTATTGTTGAAAATGCTGATTAAAGGAACCTGCTGAATGTAGATATTGATCGGTTTATGAGTGCCAAGCGTCACAGCAGTATTTCAACTAGGGGTGTGCAAAATAATCGTGATGATGATGCATCGTGATTCTAATTTTCGTGATCTACTGAATCGATTCTTGATGCCAAGAATCGATTATTAATTTAAAAAAATGAATAAATAAAATTGCATGAATGGTTGGCGAACATCAGCCAAAAACAAGTGCAATACCACTTCCAGTCCAGTAGATGTCGCTGCAAATGTGTTGACGCACGCTGCCTTGTGTCACAAGCATTTTCGGCCGTGGGATACTGTGCCGAGTCATTCAAAAACAAAACATGGAGGAGAAAATATGGCAATGCATCGCAATAATTCAAGTATCGTGATGCATCGTGATAGAATCGCATCGTGGCCTGTGAATCGTGATTCGAATCGAATCGTGACTTCTTTGGCAATACCCACCCCTAATTTCAACCCTGTTTTCCTCTTTTTCTCTCTCATTCTGCCTCATCCAACTATTTAACAAGGTCCCAAAACTCAAGCCTTATTCAACCTCCAAATCCGAGTTGGCGAGCTGCCACAGCTGAGACAGAGCAAACAGAGGTTCAATGCATTCCTTCTTGGTCTGCTAAAGTAAGAAAAGGCTCTTGTTACTCACCCCTGTCTGAGAGTTTGACATTCTGTCCTGTAAAAACGTTCTTACTGTGGTCTTATACTGATTTTGTCTCACAGCTCCAAGCTTCTTGATTTCTGGCTGTCTCATCTTCAGACTTGCTGCGGTAAGTTTCTAAACCCAAAACAGATCTCATTGAGTCACAGGACCTAGAAAATTTACTCATATTTCTTGAGATATGTTGCATTTAGGAACACAAAAAAAAACACATTTTGGTAGGGGTTTTTTTGCATTGCATTATCTAGATGTGTGTCTGCCAGTGTTGGATGTACTGTTTACATTATGAGAGAACTAGTAAATGCATTAGTTTTCTATTTAAAAAGTAGTCCATTTTCTTTTCACACTTTGGTAAAACCATTGTGTTGCTTGCAATCTGGAGCAGTATGTTATTACAACGTACAATCAATGCAGCTTTTCACAAGGTCACACTCAGGCGATGACTGCTTTCTCTTTTAAGTGAAACAACGGAGCAGAGACGCTGAGGTAGGTCATCCATGAGGCCGACTGGTTTAGGAGCCGTAATGTTGGCGGGTGTGATTGCTTAAACAGACTGAGATCCAAATACATAATTTTAGATCATAAAAAGTAACTGAATTGCAACTTTTCTAGTAATTATTCTGTGCAGTGACTAAGTTACTAATTCAGTCACTCTTTGCAACTGTAACTAGTTGCTTTTTTAATTTGTGTGCCTAAAACTGGGCTCTGCTACACCACACCTGATTGGAAACAATGCCATTATCATGCTTGCCAACTCTCCTAGTTTATGAAGGAGACTAGATATTTTATGTCAGCTCCCACCCAGCTACCGATCAGTAATACCTCCCACTAATCTCTGATTTTTTTTTAGTGAAGGAAAAAAGGTATGCTTGTGGGGGATATATATCTTAGTATTTGGCAACCAGGTTTCTTTACACTCATCTGCTGTTATAGACTTAAAAATTTGTTACAATTTTGAATAAGTTTTCTTTCTTTAATTGCATGAATCTGAATGTCTTTTTAATTTGATGTGTAATACTATAATAAGGTGTGCATTTGAATAGAGCTTTACTCTGGCATTGATGAATTAAATCAGGTGTAAATAATTCCCTTCAGAAACCTCATCATTGATAGATTCCAACTGTGTGTTCTTCTTGAATTTAGGTAGGAATAAAAGCTGTTTTGTGACAGAATACTTTACAACTAAAAAGTATAGGAAGTATAAAAGCTTTTACTATTGCTATAACTTATATTTTTCTTCATCTCAGATGTGCTGGAGGCATATTACCACCCTACTTCCTTTATGCGTCTGTCGCTGAGCTCCTGCAGGCCTCTGTTTGAGGAGCTGCTCCTCGTGCTGCAGCCCCTCAGCCTGCTCACCTTCAACCTGGACCTGCTTTTCCAGCACCATCATTTGGAGGCAGATGATCACAGGCCTGAGATGCTCAGGTCTCCCCAACAGGAAGCTGGGCTCCAGCAGTCACCGACTGGCCAACAGAAAACTACAGCTGGTGGATATATAGAAACCCTCTCAGAAGTGACTTTTGGAAGTCCAGAACATTCAGAAAATACAAATTCTTCGCCGATTTCTAACGGGAGATCAGAGTCATCATTGGGTACCGATTCTGAACCTGTGAAAGCTTCAGTGAGTTTTGGACAAACAAGTCCTCAACTGTTGTGGGTCCAGGAAAAGGAAATTGAAACTTTACCCCTTCCTAATGTTGAGGAGGATAGCTTTACTCATCAAGCAGGACAGGTCCGTGTTTTTATCATCATAATTATTCAGCCACATGTAATTCCATTTACCTGCCAAGTTGACTTTTCTTTTCTTTGTTCCTGTAACTATAGGTAATACAGCAGGGCTGGGGAGCTGTGGTGCGCTGGGGTGGTCGGCTGAGCCAGAACCTGGCTGATTTTAGCCTTTCTGCTGTGAAGAAGGAGGAGACAAAAGCCAGTAATGCTGATGTCCAGGACCTGGCAGGGAGTGACTCCTCCTCTGTCAGTGGAACTCAGGTTCCCTGGAATCTGGGCCGACTCTTTGGAGCTTCCAGAAGCCCACACAGCCCTACGGGTCACATGCCACCAACCAGGTCAGCCACTGACTTTACAGTGTAGCTTAGCAAAGAGCAGTCCAACATTGCTTTAAAAAACTAAAATAAGGTTTATTTCTTAGTTTATATAGCCTGTTTTTTTTCTTTTTCTTACAAAGAATCAAAAACATTTACCTGTAAAAAAACAAACAAATCAGAAAACAAAGTCATAAAAAGTGAAGTAATATGTAAAAATAAAACAAGAATGATTCTTGGTTTATTTAAATAAACTTTTTATAAATGAATTAAATAAAAGCCTCTGAAAATATTAGTAACTAAAACTTACCTGATTCAGATTTCCAGTTATCTCTCTAATTAGGGGCTATGGTGTGGATGGATGGATGGATGGATGGAAATACACATTTCTTTTTATGCTCTAACCTCGGATATTGTCAAATCGAACTGAATTTTTTTTCGTTTGTTTTCTCAATGAATTAAAATTGAACTTTCAATAGTTTTATCCCAACTATGTGTTTAGTATTAAATCCCATGGCCCAGTCTGTGTGATTTGTCCAATCCATAGGCGTCCTTCTCAGTGGTTTGCTCCTGGTGTCACGGCTCTGACCCGAATGGTGAGCAGCAGTTCCAGCCCAACGCTACGAGGAACCAGTGAATGTCATGAAGGAAGGGACACGGAATCAGAGAAAAAAACAGACAGCACGGAGATGATGGAAAGACCCAGACAATACAGGTAAACCCCATAAACTGATGGTGAAATTAAGACAGTTTTAGCTGCTTAAAGCTATACTCTTTTTCTTTTTTCTTTTTTTTTTTTTTATAATCATCACAAGAAAGAAAGAAGGGCTCGTTGAATATTTTACAGGCTTTAAAAATCACTGGGCTTAGATAAAAATCAAATCCCTATTGGCGCGGGATCTCTAAAAACATATTCTGCCATTATTAACATGAAATCAAATCATCAGATTTAAACCATTAATTATACAACAGGATGTATTAGTCATTGAAAGATTATGACCTCATATATTTAGAGACAAAGCATGACGTCTCAGCTTTTCTGAACCCTCCAAGAATCCCAGTAGGTGTATCAGAGACCACAATAGCTCCTATTATCCGTTCTCTGGTCAAAGGACTTTTAACTGGCTGGTGACTCATCCTGCTGATAGGCCCTGATCGTGACTCACATAGTCCTTCCTCATAAGCTAGCTGACGGCATTCTTTCCATCCTCTGTGAACCAGCATCACTGTAACCGATCTTCTACTTCAGGTCTGTTCGAACGCTGTGTGACCACTCTGGAACCGGTTCGGAGCTCAGCTTCTGCAAAGGAGAAGAGCTGGTGGTGCTGGGAGGCGTCGATCAGGATTGGATTCGATGTCGTCAGGGAGACAAGGAGGGGCTGGTACCTATTGGCTACACCTCCCTCATCATGTGACGTCGACACTAACTGCTGCACTAAAATCAATATAATATTTAATATATGAATTTAAAATATATAAAATTTAAAGATATTTTAAGTGAGTATCGAGGGGTTATGGGAAAGCCGCACTACTCCGAAAGGGATATTTTTGGTGGGATTGAGTTCAGAGCATGATGCCATCTGCTCTGTTTTACTTTTATCATCAGTAGTCTCCAGCTTTCTCCTGTTGTGAACATATGGGGACTTTTTCCCCCCATTAAAACTCATCCTGTTTGATAGCTAATGGGTTTAAGGAGGAGAAACACAACAGATGGCATGAAGTAATGACTCAACTCAAATCATAATGATATTTGACTGAAATATCCCTTTTGATGCCTTTCTTTCCATTCTGCTGCTGGTCTGACGCTAATGGCAGGGGGACCCAGTCTGTTTCACAGCTGCAGATCAGGAAATGAAGAAAGAGTGCTAGAGTATTGCACCGCAGCTCCTGTTTGTATCAATGTGGTGAATTGTAGCCGTAGTCTGTGTTCCCTTATCACCCTCTCATCATTGGCTCTGGTTTGTGTGTTTCAGCGGTTCTAGTAGACTGTATAAATATATATAAATTATAATAAATCCATGTCTATAGCTATATAAATTAAGAACGATTTTACCTAGATAGAAAGATAGGTGACCAAGATTAAATGGTGAAACAGTGAAGACTGTGATGTTATTGTGTGTCTGACTGATTATCAGAATAAATAACGGATCCATCTTCACCAGTATAACTCCCCTCATTCACTCTGTGGATTTCCTGCAAAGTGAATTCTTTATTTTATTACAAATCCAGCATCTTCCTCTGTGTGTATTTTGTGTTGCTGTTGTTTTGCCATACTTTAAGGCAGCGGTCCCCAACCTTTTCTGCACCACGGACCGCTATGTGTCAGACAATATTTGCACGGACCGGTCGGGGGGGTACGATCAAGTAAAATGATACGATTGGTATAAAATCAAATAAAAACAGCATAAAAATAAAACAGCAAGCCAGTCCCATCTAGGCATAATCAGAGACAATGACACACAAAGTGTGCTCCTGATGTCCAGTCTGCTCCTTAGCTTTGTTTTGGTCGCTGTAACCGCAGAAAATCCCGCTTCACAAAGATAGGATGTTATAGATAGGATGAGTCTTGAACTGAATTAACCGGTGTCAAGAGGCACAGATGCACTGACTAATGTAATTGGGAGAGAATACCGCAATTTTTAATATTTTTCAAAATAAAACATCACTCAGACTCTGATCATCGATAAATAATATATGTATATATATATATATACATATATATATACACACACACTTTTTTCTGTGCGGCCCGGTATCAAATGACCGACGGACCGGTACCGGTCCGCGGCCCGTTGGTTGGGGACCGCTGCTTTAAGGCACAAAGATTATATATTTAACAATTATATATTTAAATTTTGCTTCTAATGAGGTAGATTTTCTTTTCTTGATAGGTAGTTCTCCAGATTTTAGAGTTTTTTAAAGCTTTTTATTTTCTTTGGGTGCTTTTTTACTCAGTATTTTTCCCATTTCTTTAGTGAGGGTTATTTATTTTCTGCAATGATGCACTTACCTCTGACCTACAGTGCCTTGCAAAAATATGAGAGTCTATAAAGGCTGTAGAATAGCTCTGAAGAAAAGTCGCTCAAGCTCAATTTAGTTGGATTGGTGAAATCTGATAATCGGTTTGCAGGGTTCTGTGATTCTGTGTTAAATTTAGGTCTTGGTCCCTCTATGTACAGATATGCTTCAATCTTAACCTTTTCATTGCTGTTTAGGCTTTTACAGTCTTGAAAAGATTCCCTTCAAGGTTGCCCTGTGTTGTTTCCCCATCAACCACAGTATGAAGCTGCAACCTCTTTGTTTTACCTTTGGGATGGTGTGCAGCGGATGATGTGCAGCACTCAGTGTTTTGCACATCGAAAATTTTAATTTTGATCTCGTCTGTTTAGAGCAGAGCAACCTCTTCAATAGCAAAGCTGTGTCTCTATACACTCCACATAATCTGGGCAGACTATTCGTAAAAAAGCATCCAAACTCCAAAGAAAAAACTTCTAAACTCTGAAGAACTACTTATGAGGGCCACTATATAACATTTTACAGAAAAGTCAGATTGTTTAGAGGGGAAAGAACCAAAGGATGACTCAATGATGTTGCAGTACTGTCATTTTCTGAAATCATTACTTATAACTCACATGGTTTAACACTGAATGCAATTGAGTATAAGCATGAATGCTTTGGTTGGATGGCACATTGATATAATCCTCAGTGATAAAATATGATTCAACTGTAGCTCATCCTATGGTTTCAGAAACAAAATCACAAGCACATTTTCTGCTCTTGTGTAACACTGAAATATGAATGCAGCCACACAAAAAGAATAAAAATCCTAGAAGAAATAAAAAATGCTCCAGTTAAGCTTATAGGTTTGGTGGCTGTTCTCAGCTTTTCTATTTACCTCCCCATCCGGTCTCCTGATCATGATCATTGATCTTCATGATAGTGATGATGGTGGAAGTAGTCTGCACTGCTGCTGCTGCTCATATGAGACATGTTGCTTTGTGTCTTTCACATATTTATGTTTATCTCTGGATTCTAGATGTGTCGACTATGCATAATGTTTATCTGTTTTTTTATAAAACCATCATTATCCATTGCATCCAAGGTATTGGGAAAATATCTTTAAAGTTACAAGATGGGAAGAGATTCAAATACGTCTGTATTTGTTTCTGTAGGAATGTTTCTTTAACACAGAAATCAGGGAGAGCTTGATTCTTCAATAAAAGTCCATGTGATTTTTTTTTTTGTGTGTACCTCAGTGCTATGTAGCATGACATTACTGGCGCTACAGTAGCAGTAAAAGAAACTGTCACATTCTCATATTGTAAATAATTATAATGCCATCAAATGGATAGTAATAAATGCTCTTCAGATTGAATATTATTGGACAAATGAAGCTGTTTGTTTTGATTTTTTTGATTTTATGTGAAAGCTGGTAATTTATTAGATGTGCTATTTATTGATCCCCAAGATGTATAAAAAGGAGCAGCTCTCTATCTATCTGGGTTCTCAAAGTGTGAGGGTATGAGCATGGTGGTGTGTGTTTGGAAGTGAAAGTAGTTAGAGATGATGTGAGCACTTTCAAGTGTCAGCACATCCTGCACTTTCGCTGTGTGTGTGTAACAAAAAGCCTCTTCTTCTTCTCTCTGGTGTAACGTAGCCTGTAGACCTTCCTTAGTCCCACTATTACATATAGTTGCGTGCCCTTCTGCTGTCAGTCAGTTGTCCACCTTCTGCATGTGCTTGTTTGTAAATACACCCAATAAAGTCATCTGTTCAAACCAAACTTCAGCTGTTTAAGTCATATTTCTTTGCACAATCTTTTTTTTTTTTTACTTTTAAGTGTTTCTTTTAGGTGTAAGGGATAGCTCAGACTTTTTGAAGTTGGATCCAGAACTTAATAAGCCCCCAACCTATGACCTTAAGTTGTTAACTTTCTGTAGCTAATGACATTCTGAATTTTTAGGATCATAGATCATCCTGTCAACCATCCTCCCTGGAACTCACTGAGATGAGATTGACCTGTTCTTTTATAAAAGTTGGTAAAGGCTGTCAACCTGCATAAGAGCTGAATTTCATTAATCTGGGGCCATGAACGTGGTTGGAAGACCTGAATTCAGTGTTTTGGGGCCTATTTAGCTTTTCTTTAAGCATATTGTGGCTGTTTGTGGCATGCAATGACTATTAGATAAAGATCTAACCACCTATGGAAATCATATTGTTGGAAATAAGTATATTTCTTAGTAAAATACTAACATTTTTTCAATGTTAATATCTAATAAGCACATTTATATTTTAGGATTCGCATTCTGCAAAAGGGTTATTTAGTCTGTCATGATGCAAAACAGAATATCTACCTTTTTGCTCAAACCCAACTGCCTCAGGTTGTTTTAAAGGCAGGATAGAGCATCCCTCCATGATACGTTGTATTCCTCCCCCATCTTGTTATTGTGCTCCTTTGCCAGCCATGTCCTCCATTGTGGGTCATTACAGAGGACGAGACAATGTGAGACATACAGCCTTAGACCACTAGATAGCACTGTTAACTCACTCTGATTAACATCAATGCAGTATTTCCACTTAACACACAAACACAGCTGGAGGGAGGGGCTCCCTGCTGAAACATAAAGAGTTCACAGGGTTTAGTACCAGGAGACATAAAATGCTTTTATTATTATGGATACAGAGGCAAAATGTTGGAGCTGACATTCTATGGCATTGAGTTATCACTGTTTTTTTGGGGGGATGTTTTGTTTATCAGATGCACACCATCAGAGGCAACAGGCAAAGGTTACATGTATGTCATGCAAACTAGATAAATAACTCTTTAAGTGTACCCTTTGCTATAAAGTTAATCATCCACTGGCAATAATGTAGTGCCTTTAGGTAGAAAAAGTAAAGAGGGAGAAAAATATACATACAGTATGTAAACAGTCAAAGAAATTGCACTTTTTTTTGGCTCGAAATGAGAAGCCACACTACTGAAAGAGCACTGGAAAACAACCAAAAAGAAAACAACAAATTTACTGTCACACATTGTCTGACCAAAGTAGGCTCAGCTAAAAAAAGGAGGCCAAATATTTAACTCTAAAAAACATAGAGTAAAAATCATATACAACCATGTCAGTTATAAGGATATATTGGTCAGCCGTATATATATTGTTAAAAATGTTGCAGCAAAATGAAAAAAGATCTGACTGGTAGCTTTTATGAGTTATACTCAATTTACACTTTACTGCTGATGAAAGAAAACAAGTCCACGTTCTGTACATTCACATAAAACTGAAGGCTTGCTAATCCAAATACTCCTAAAATGAGAACAATCTAATATGCTTTTGTACAGAAAAAAAAAAGTCCTCAAATATTCACAAATTAATAAAAAGAACATAACTGGAGTACTTGTATAGTCCTTATTAGAGGAGATATTGCTTTTAAAGACCACGTGAGCTTGCTTTTACATTTAAGACGACATGGCACTTCTACAGAGCATTTTGGGGATAAATCAGTTCTTGTAACCCCCCCACCCCCCTGCATCCAACCACCCACCCGCCCCCTCCTCCACCACCACCTCCGAAGACATTCTGATTGTCAGTGTTCCGAAGCAAAGAGGGAAACACTCTCAAAGGCAGTCTGGAGTAAACAAAACGATCTCCCCCTTTTTCCTTGGAAGCAATACTGAAAATAGTTCAACAATAAACATTCCTGTCAGGGATATATTTCTCTCCTTTTCTATAGCAAACAACACTTTTTTTTTTTCATTAAAAAAAGAAAATAAGCTCTTTCTCAAAACCTCATTAGAAATTCTCTTGCAGCATTGCCAAAATTCCTATTGCTAAGCTCTTCCCACCCTCCCTTTTTCCCTTTTCACTTCTACATGGCAGACAGTCTTGTTAAAGCGAAGCAAAAAAGAAAACCTTAACACTGTCTCTCTCTCTCTCTCATTTTTTTTTTTTTAGCTTTAAACTGGCTCACTTCTCCTTGTGCCATTTCCCAAAGGTGCAATGTGACTTTGAAAGCTTAACAAGTAAATGAGGGTTCAATTTTGACCTACTTAAGGGGGGCCCGGGCTACATTTTCGTTTTTTTTTTTCCCTCCCCGGGCGCTTATGAGCTCCTCGTCTCTTGGAAACTAGGGAACTGAAAATGCAGAGTACCGCACTGTACATGTCCGCTGTCAACCTCCCGTGCAACACACATCTTTTTAGTTAGTTTTTGCTTAAGGTGCCGAAGTAAGAGCATTCAAAGTGTATATATGTGTTCTTCTTTAAAGTGAGTCCACTCTGCATACATACAGTCTTTAGTGTGCTTGATCATCCAGCACTAGTGCAAATTCATTTCAGCTGGTCTTTTTTTATTTATTTATTTTTTTCCTTCATCCACGTCAGTGTGTCTGTCTCTTTTTATCTCCCGCTGCTCGGACTATAGTTGCCATAGTTTCATCCTTGATGGGATGCCCTTCAGAGCGCAAAGTTCGGCGCACTCGTGTATCAGCGTTCGAGGTGTTTTTTTTTTTTTTCCTTGAATTTTCAGCCACAGATAATATTTCAAACCCTCCCAGTCTTCTTCTTTATTTTCCCTCTGTTTTTTTTTTAGTCGGTGCAGTGACATCAGTTTTAGTCCATCTGTTCACTGCTGGGGCTGGTCCCTTTTTCGAGTAGTTCCACCCTGCAGAAAGATAAAATGTAGTCAACAAGATGCTCCATGCTTTCCGGGTTTAGTATTCCATTTTAGCTGGAATCTCCTACATTTTTTTTTTACTTCATCCATGAAAATCAGTATTCCATCTGGGTTTTATGGGAAGGTTTTTGAGAAATTGTTCCAATTAAATATCGGATAAGTGTGGCATTCTATCCCTTTCAGAGTCAGTACTTTGTAGAACTTTTACATTTTTATCCTTTTATGTTATTACCGTATTTTCACAACCATAAGGCGCACCGTACTAAAAGGCGCAGTCTCAGTTATGTGTCCCATTTCTGTATTTAACACACACATAAGGCGCACCGTACTATAGGGCGCGTTTTTTATATACCGGTACATGTCCTCTACTACCTTTAAATACCTCTACTGCATATTTAAAAATACAGCGGGCCCAAAACTGAGTATGATTGTGCTTTATTCATGTATTTATTACAAAGTATTAATCAAACCTGGGAGCTGGCCGTGAGACAGACACATCGCAGATGACACAGCGCTGTGATCACTCCTAAATTAACGTAAAATCCTGAAACCTGCCGACAGAATATGTTCGCTTTTATTACCGGTATCCTGGTGCCTGCAGTTTAAATTATTTAGCTAGATGAAAAACACCTGCCAGCCACTGCATGAACCCGGAGGCTGCCCAGCCTACAGGCTGCTGATGAAGGGATTTCTGCTGTCGGCGCACCGCTGGTATGTGGGGGTCTGAGCGCCTCCGACAGAAATAGATAATCTGGATGAACTGACTGCAATTATGAAGTTTTCAGGTGGACTTTCTCACTTAAAAACATATTAAAACTACTTTATTCCCACTGATCACAGCAAATATAGCTGCAAGATTTAGATTATTTAGATGAAAAAACACCTGCCAGCCACCGCGGTGAAGAGGAGGAGACCCGGCCCAGAGGCTGCTGTTGAATTAAGTTTTCAGGTAGAAAAATAGAGCGGGAGCAAAACTGAGTATGATTGTGTTTTATTAATGTATTTATTACAAAGTATTAATCAAACCCATCAAAGTCATCATCCTCTGTTTCTGAATTAAACAGCTGCGCTAAATCAGACATGCCAATTTCCCCTTCTTCGCTGTCAGTCACTTTCCGTGCAGCGCAGCTCCTCAGAAATAATGCCGGCTTTTGCAAAAGCTGGAACAACAGAGCCAGCAGACACGTTAGTCCAAGCATCTACAATCCATCCGCTAACGGTGGCGTAACTTGCCAGGCGCTGCCTTCCACGTATCCTGAAACTGTGGTCTCCGTCGGTCATCCATCGCTCCCACGCCGCTCGCAGCCTTACTTTGAACGGCCGCTTCACACCGATGTCGAGCGGTTGAAGTTCCTTTGTCAGACCCCCCGGGATAACGGCGAGCACAGCGTTCATTTTTTTTCACCATGTTTTTCACATCGGCTGTGAGATGGGCACGCAGCGATGGTGATGCGTGGAAAAAAACACCTGTTCTCCTCACATACCTGCCTCAGCCACGCTTTCATCATCTCCTCATCCATCCAGCCCTTTCCATTTGCCTTAATATGTCATCAGAGCGATGTGTCTGTCTCGCTGTCAGCTCCCAGATCAGCTTCTCTGATTCGTGGATGCGGCGCTTCCAGCAGCAAAACTTAAATTTTTCCATCTCGATCAGCAGCAACGCGTTGGCGGCGCGCTCCCGAAGCGCTGCGCCTGCTGCTCAAAACGCGCTGCGGGACCTTTTGCTGCGTCTATACGCTCGTCAACCGTTGACTTTGCATGTAAACTCGCTGCTTCTGCTGCACCTGCTGCGTCCGGTTCACAGCGAGCGCATTAATTTGTTTCACCATGTTTTTCACATCAGCTGTGAGATGGGCACGCATGGAGTCAGATTAACAGCGATGGTGTGGTGATGAGTGGAAAAAAAACACCTGGTCTCCTTACATTCAGCCAGTCTTTCATCATCTCCTCAATGAGGTGGTCTCAAAAGTCGCACTTGCAACACACATAGGGCGCACCGCACCAAAGGGCGCACCGCACATTTTGAGGGAAAAAAAAGACGTTTATGTGCGCCTTATAGTCGTGAAAATACGGTACATGTTTATTTTTGTTTGTGTGTCTCATGTACTGCTCAAATGAATTGGGATGAATAAAGAGGTCTAAGTCTAAGAACCATGTTTCACAGCAAATTTAAGCTGCAGCTCTTATGGCGGGGCCTTCAGCTGGAATTGAGGTGACTTGACAAGAAAAGCAGTTGAGGTTTTTTTTATTTAGGGAAACCAGATTGCAGGGGGTTTACAAAACTGCGGACTTCACACATATATCAGATTTAAATATAAATCTGATATATGTGTTTCTTAAAATAAATGTGTTTTTTCTTGAATTGATGAGCTAAGTGAGACAATTTTCATTTAAAATAAGAGAAAAACTATTTAATTGTCTTATTTCAAGTGCATATTATTTAATTATCTTATTTAAACAGTAAAAAAAAAAATATTCCATTGGCTAATCATATTATTTACCTACTCAAATGAAGGGTATATACACTTAATTTAAGACATTTTTACTTATTTCTAGATTGTTTTTGCAGTGTAGTGTAGCAGTTTGAGATTGTAACATGAAAAAAATGTACCAATGGTACAAAGGATGGGAATAATTTGCATGTACTCCACTTACCTCTCTCTCTTTTTGTTCGTTTATGAATGCTGCAGAGTCAAAAGTAAATCATTCAACCGTTTCCTCCTCTGTTCTCTGCTGCAGACATCTCTTTCCCCTCGTTTTGCTTCCTCCTCTTCCTCCTCCTCCTCTTGTCTGCTCCGTCTATTGGTGGGCTGAGGTGAACAAGAACGAACAACTAACTGCAAAAGCAAATTTAGAAAAAAAAAAAAAAAAACTACTCTGTTAAGAGACTTATTTCTCCATGTGGGTGGTGTGCGTTTCGTTAACTCACGCTGGGGCTGGCAGTGAGCGAGCTGGGGGTGTCCTGACTTTGGTGGTGGGGATCACTGCTGCTGATAACCGTAACCTCCACCCCCACTGAGTGATCTGCAGGTCAAGCAGCATGGGGAACGTTAGCAAAGGCAGGAACGTCATCTTTTACATTCACATTTTAATCATATGTGTTCTTGTTTTCTCTTTGGTTTCTGTCTGCTGGATGAAAGTGTGTGGTTTCACTGCTAATGGAGAAAGTCGATGCCTGCTGAGTTCTTGGACACCAGCATTGGATGACAGAAATAGGGAAACATTTCTGCAGGCTGCATTCTGTGGTTGGAAAACCACTTAGTTTGGGCTGCTGAGTATGATACAGAAAGACAAGCCAAACATGAAGTCGGATGAGCGCGCACATACATGCACACGTACATTTACAGTCCACTCTGATGTACGGCAAAAACAAAACTATGAAAAAGCGCACGGTTCAACCACAAACACCTACTGAAACAAAACTAACACACACACTTGCTTCATGGACCTGACTTGATGTGGCTGTCGTCTCCACTGGAGCCATCGCAGGACAAGATCTGTGAGTCCTCTCCCTCCTCGCCTCCATCTCTCCCCCTCTCTATCCGCATTCGGATTTGGCGGTCTCTCACAAGCTCCCAGTTCCTAACGAGGAACACGTTGTGTTTCACCACAAAGCTCCTGGACCAGAGAGACAGAGAAAGAGAGACTGTTACCCCACTAATGCTAAAATGAGTTTAACAGCAGTTTATTTTGAAATCCATGCCTCTCGCTGCAGGTCAGAGGCTCCATGTCGAGGTGAGGGAACAGGCTGATGATGTCTCTGGAGCTCTCCTCCTGTTCAGTAGTATATGAGGAGATGAATGAAGGTAAAGTATTAAAAATGAGCTGGTTTAAAACAAACTCAAGCTACAAAACTCACCATTGTTGGCTGAGAAGATGGAGTCCTTTGCTTCAGGCGACCTGTCGGATGCATGGAAATAAATAAATCAGAGACCCCAGACTTATTTACGTCCTTTCTTCCGATTTCTGAAAAGCGTTGGGATTATATCACTCTTAATTAAAGCAGTTAATTATTTAACAAATCAGTTTAATTTCAGTAGATCTATTTTCTTGGCTAAAAGAATAAAAATACATAACTAAATAACGGCAAACTTAAAGGCAATAAATGTAACTAAGCCATCTTTACCTTACGCTGTTTAAAGTTACAAACTCTAAATTAAAAAAATCTGAAAGCTCATAATTATTTTGGAGTAAAAGTATCTAAAACAGCACAGATAGGTCTACAAAAAAGAGAAAGCACAAGTCTGTCAGAAAAGCCCTTTCTGTTACCAAGGCCTTAATAACAGAGTTTATGTAACATCTCTGCAAGGGGAGAATTTTTGGTAGAAATTTAACTCAAAATAGAGGGTGGTTTTTGTTGTTTTTCCTTCATCAAAATCAGAAGGAAATTAAAAAAAATGTACTTTAAGTAGATAGATCCATGGTACTCTTCAAGGGTTAGGAAAATGTGACGAATGAAAAGAACAGTGCTTTTCTCAAGGTGCTGCAGACAGAGGAAAAATTTAAATGTGGAACAGTGAGAAAAAAATGGCCAGTGTTTATTATGATAGATATAGAACTCGGGAGATAGAAAATAAAAAAAAAACCTCAAAAATCACTGTTAGAGAACTGGACAAAACAAAAAAGTCTAATCTAAGGCTCATCATGTCTCCTTAATAATATTTAGTTTATATGTAATTGCCAATTGATTGTTTGGGAATGAAGCCATGTAAAGAGGACTTTCTGTCCCACCATCACAAACATAAATGTGGGTTTTTGGAAGCTCCTGCTTTGGTCAGATGAGACTAACATTGATAGTTTGTTAAAAGAATCGCAGGCACATCTGAATTTGAATGTTATATATGGTGGCGGATCTGTGATGCTGTGGGTCTGTTCCACTTCCAAATACCCAGCAGGGCAAATTTACGTTAAACATGGGAAGGAATTAAGGTATCAATATGATTAAAAGGAATAGGACCTAAGAATGTGTTTGTTAAGTTAAATACATTTCTAAATTTGTAAAATGGATACTCGCTTAAACATGAGAATAAAGCAATAAGTTTAAATGACTGGTGTGATGAGAAGGCTGGAAGAGGACCCACATTTGTCTTAGTAAAGAGCTTTGAATACATTTTAACCAGAAGTTGCAATAGAAGTCAATGGTGCTTAATGTATTGAGAAATAAACTCACAGTAACGCCGCTTTCTTTTCAGGGGCACAGCAGGTTGACGCTGAAGCTGTAGCCACATCACATGAGAATTATATCCAAGTCATAAAAAATAAACATATATTTTAATATCTCATTTGTTGTTTTATCCTAGGTACCTGGTTATGTTGCCACTGCCACATCACATCGTATGGAAGCTGGAAGTGAATTCGCTTCAGTCTTAAGTACTTCCCTAAAGAAGATGAGGATTTTAGTGAAGGTTACTGGCGACAGTCAGACAAGCCAGAACTGAGTGAAGAATAATCTGTGCTCACCAACATGTATGGGAGCAGGTAGGAGGCTGTACTCAAGATCCCCTGGTGTGTACTCTAAACTTTCGCTGCAGGTTTGGGCTCGGAAGGGAGGACTGACACAAACAGGATACAGAAATTTCATTTTGTATAAAAAAAGGTCATGAAGTATCTCATATATGAGGCAGTTTATGGGTTAAGTCAGCTCACTCTGTAGTTTTATAGTCATCAGAGTAAAGGCCTGCTCTCAGGTAGTTTTTCACTGGAGAACCGTCTCTGCTCTCTTCCCTATGCTGGGCTACAGGTTGGGGCGGAGCCTCGTCCACATCCGATTGGCTGAGAAACTCAGAATGTGTGTCACATTCGGGGATGTCCTTGGCAAAACTAAAAGGAAAGTGCATACAGAGAGGTAGAGTGATAGGGAGGGTAAAGGAGAAAGAAAGAGAGATAGAGGGCACTGGTTTAGCACACAGTGCTGAAAACAGTGGGTTAATATGACAGCAGAGAGTGGTTGCATTGAACAGTCAAATCAACCAGCTCCGGTGTTTACCTCTGATGGCAGGGAGAATCACCATGTTTTCTCTTTCGCCCCCTCTTCCTCGAGGCCTGTGACACCAGATCCATGACCTGCTGGGCTGTGTTGCCTCCTCCTCCTCTCTTCTCTGGCACCACTTCTTCTGCCTCCCCTTCCGCTTCTGGCACTAAGTCACCCAGTGGCATGGCTAACTTTGCATGGGATGGGGAGGGCAGCGGGTGCTTCCTAGGACGTCCTGGCCCTCTTTTGTTTTTCACCACAGCACAGTGTGGAGTTGGCATGCTCGTCCGCTGCCCCCAGTTTCTCAAGTCACCTTGTAAACCTGCAGGAGCGGGAGAGGTGGTGGTGGGACGGGATTCGGGAGGGCATGAGTGGCAGAGAGGAAATAAGGCAGATGTGGATAAGAGATTAAGGCAGCAGAAGGTGTGAGGTGAGCCCAGTCTGGGCTGACTCATGAGGACAGGCTGCAGCTTAGGTGAGTCATAACATTTCCTCTGACCGGATCACTTCTGGGAAATGCATTAAACGTGATTTATGAGCTGCACACACACACAGAAAAAAAAATGATGCACACAAACACAGGCATGCATAACTATAGTGCACATCGCCTATTGAGCTGCTTTTTTTAGCGTGTTGCATCAGAAACAAAACAAACCTTTTTTTTTCCCTGCACACACACTCTCAGTGCCCCCTCCCTGACCTCCTTCTGATGCTTTCATCAATCTCTCCTAAGGTCATCCATCTTTTTGTTTCATCTTCCCCAGCCCCTGACAAGATTGACCACTCTTTCCTTATTGGGTTTTTCCAAATCAAACAGGCTCAGTCGGCCCAGCCAGAAGGAAAAGAGCCAGCCTTTAATAGCCAAGCTAGTGGTTAACTAATGGATAGGCTTTAGAAGCAAAAGCATGCATTTTGGGAAGATTTTAAAGATATTCTTGCAGATTCCCCTCAAGATATTAAAGAAGTTCAGAAATACACATCACAGTGGTGAATTTCTTTTATGGGTTTTAAAAATTAGCAGTTTTGTTGTCAAGGTAGAATAGAAAATGCATCTTTAATGCATTTAAAAGGTAAGAACTGCTTCCAAATGTTTATATTAGTCTAAGATTAGCCAGATTTTTACCCAGAATCAAATAGAAACATTACCTCAGCATTTTTCTTTTTTTTGCAGCCACTAACAACCTCCTTGCTTAATTTCAGATGAATATTTGTGGAAAAAAAATCTTGGTAAAATTGTTAGACATGGCCTTAAAACATGATCTACTTATTATCAATACATCTAGAATTGGATCCATTACAAAGGTCAGCGTACTTAATCATTCTAAAATCTGTTTTTATGTCTGTTTGGGATGACTGCCCTGTTAAAGCACCTCGTTAACAGTCCCTCTCTCAGATTGAAAAACTTTCGAGAGCTCAGTTGACTAAAAATGCATACAGGATACCATTAAAAACATGGCACTTCTATATAATTTAATATCAACGATATGTGTTATACTTAGTCCAAATCTCACTATTTCCTTCATTTTTCGACATGACAATAACCCTGCTACTATCTTTTAGCTTTCTGATCTTGGTGACTAAAATCTATATCAGTTGTGGGCATAATGAAGAGAAAATAATCCAGGGGACAAATTGTATAGCCCTTGAAATATTACAAGCATAAAAGTATTATTTTCAAGCTTAATTGCTAAATGACATGTTGTGAAGATTAAATCTTATATTATATGAACAGGATACCGTATAATTGAAATACTAGAGTCTCTGTTTCTCTAGGCCAAACAGCCAGATGCTTTCCGGGGAAAGGTTTCATAGTCAGAGGAAAAACAGATTCAGTTTTCTGTTTCTCTAAAAATACACAGGAAGGTTTGAAGGAGTAAAAGTGAGACTTTTAAAACTAAAATTGCCAGTTGTCCAGCACAGTGGTGTTAGCACAGTGGTGTGAGGCTGTTTCTCTACCTGTGACACTGATGCATTGAAGAGTGGATGAAAGAGGAAGACCGCCCTAAACTTCTTAAATATTGACCTTCAAACTTTTTGGAGTTTATTCAATTTATTAAATTGAACTTTTTATTGATCTCACATTAGAGAAGTTTACTTCTGCATTTAACCCATCCCCTTGGGGATCAGTGGGCTGCCATTGTGCGGCGCCCGGAGAGCAGTGTGGGGTGAAGAGCCTTGCTCAGACAGCCAGAGTGGCAGTCTGTGGGAGTGGGGCTCAAACTCATAACCTCAGGATTCCAAGCTCTATGCCCTAACTACTTGGCCGCCCCTCAGAATCATGCGTACCACTGACCACTTAACAGACCTAGCATATTATGTTACCAATTCTATGCTGGACAGCTGTTTAAAAGCTCATAGCAATATTTTGAATAAAAACATACTTCTTGCCATTTTACCAAAATATTTGAATTGGTATATCAGGGCCAGCTGCAAACATCAGTCAGGCTTGAACATTTGGAAAGCATGGCCATGGTCAAACTGGATGTAATTCAGCTCTATTTAAACATTTTTGACTTAGTTTAAAGGTCTTGTCAAAGTCCAAAATCCCAAACATTTAAACTAAGGAATTGCTCAAAATAACAGACAAACCTGTTGCTGGACACAAGTGGAATTACTGGGGATGAATGTATATATTTGAGTCTTTAGTTATAATTTTGACCCTGTGTGGATTTAAGGAATCTCACCGAAAATCTGTTCTTTACACCGTTTAAAAAAAAACTGTATTGTAGGATCATCTCAGCCTGGAAAATAAACCCTTTGACAATGAATGTCACCTTCTACTCACCCCTGTTATTTCTTAACAAATTTTTCACTAGGGTAGGTGAGGAATGGCTGTGTGGGTGCCCTTGCACAAAAAAAAGGACTATGAAGCTGGCTATAAAAAGAATGGAGTCTGATTTCTCCTCATGCAGCCTCTGGGCTTTGATGTGTGGCTTAACAACGCCTGAGAAAAAGCAGGGCTGTCACTATATTGGGCACTCGGCTGCTGGTTGGTGGAGATATATCGTCACACTGTGCAAATAACAAAATCTGTCAAAGTTTGCGAGTGAAAAGAGGTTCTGTGCGTAATCCCAACTCAGCTAGCTGTCATTACCTGGCAGCTGATGTTATGTTTAAAAGGTGCTGTGGTTTCTGTTTCATCTAGATTTCTGTTGGTATTCATAGACTAATATTCAATGCCAATTAAGAAATAATGAAAAAAGTTGTGTATTGAATAATTATCCACTCAAGCATCCTCACCTGCCTCCCTCATCTCCGTCCATGCTGGCTCATCCCTACTCCATGACTTCTCCCCACTTCCAGGATTCCTGCTGGCCAATCCGCTCCTAAGGCCCCTCCCTGCTGCTGACATGGCAGCAGAAGTGAACAAGTTGGTGTGTTTGGAAACATAAAAGTGTGACTCATTCACATCATCTTCACAGTCCTCGTCCTCCTCTTCTGAGGCAGCCTGTCTGCCCACGTGCTTGTCCCCGGTGAAGCCTCTCCAGCTGGGGTTTAGGGTTCCAAATCCTGCGCTTCCTAGACTCCCAAATGTTCCCCAGGTTTGGCCCAATCCTCCCCAGCCTCCTCCAAAGGAAGACAGGTGAGTGGAGCCAAGCCCCAAAGAGGTGAGTGATGTGTTTTTGTACCTTTCTGCTGAAGAGGATGATGAAGAAGAGGTGGCAGAGGAGAAGGGAATGCTCCCATTTTGACGTAACCAAGGTGAGTCTTTGGACAGCGTGCTTCCTTCTTTCCTCCTTCCCTCTACTTGCCTAAAAAGGAATCCTGATTGCGTCTTTGCACCTCCCAACAGCTCCCTATCTATTCCATCTTCATCCTCCTCATCCTGTAACTCTTCTTCGGTTTCCATGTTTCGCTCATAGTGTCGGTGTCTGTGCTTATGTTTGTGTTCAGTCCTCCCCCAGCCACAAGAGACACCGGACACAAACCCTGAGCCCACACCTCTGCTGCTGGCCCCTGGATCTCCCTCCACTTCTCCTCCTAAAGCTCCCTCTCTGAGCAACCTGCTTCTGCGCCTGTGGAATCTGGCCGGGTTTAGGAGGAAGTGAGCGTGGTGGGACTGATGGGGGGTGTACTGGTGAGGAGCCGGAAGTGGGAAGGAGCTGGGGAGGTGGTGGTAGAGTGATGGGGGTGCTGGTGGGTAGCTGCCATAAAACCCCATGTTATCAATTGTTTCCTGAAACTTCGAGGGGCAGCTGCACTGCCGGCGGTCCAGCTTCCTATTACAATGACAGGCATAGAAGGGCTGAGGGTTGAAGGAAGGAGCAGCTGGAAAGGATGGAGGGTGTGGTGTGTAGAACCCGTTCAGATTGATGCGGAAGATGTTGGACCGGTGGGAATGGGAAGAAGAATGATGCCGCCTTCCCCCATCAAAGCCCTGCCCGAGTCCCGTCCTTGCCCAGCTCCGTCGTCCAATGTGGACCTCGTTGAACTGAGCGATCAAATCTTCTAGCTCAGCCAGGAACTCTGGGTCTTGCATATGCATCTGCTGGTGCTTCTTCTTATGCTTGTTCTTCTGTCTCTTTAGTGCACTGTGTCCAAGGCAGGAGTAATACTCCGAATGAATGCACTTGTTGTGGCCAAGGCAAGTGCATAGACAGGGGCAGGAAGAGGGGCAGTCATAGTCCCTTCGCCTGTGTCGGTCTCTGAGCCGCTCTGCTGCATTTGAGGTGCTTGTGGTGTTTGAGTTTCTGGGCACATGAGATAGGGCTGAGGAGACTGAAGATTGGTGGTCTACAAGAGATGTAGGGAGTCTTTGACCACCTAGAATCACCCCTGACCCCTGACCCATCCTCAGTATACCTCTGGCTCCCCTCATCTCCCCTCGCTCAGAGACACTGTTGTTATCCGTTCCAATCCCGCTGTCGCTGGGCAGTGTCTCGTCGCTGTGTGACTCACTCCTTGGGGAGGGGGTGGCTTCCTTCAGGTGGCTCGGAGACCCTGGTACATGATGCATTGGAGGGGTAGCACCCGAGAGCTTACATGAAGACTGGTGGAAGGGAAACTGATGTCTCCCCTGACATGGACAGCTCTTCTTCACAAAGGGGGAGAGAGACGAGGAGGAAGGAGGACGTGGGGATGTACAAGAAGAAGATGGTGAAGGGAGGGAGAAATGGTGAGAAAAGAGGAGGGAGGATGTTGGTTCTGTGAGGCTGCCTTCGCTATAAGGACTCTGGGCTCCACTAGAGTGGGTGAGTGAGGGGGAAGGAAATGGGTGAGATTGTGGAAGCTGTGGCTGGCTTGATGAGAAAAGAGATGCTTCAGGGGGACTGGTAAACAAAGACGAGTGAGAGGAGTTCTGTGAGCTAGAGTTTAAAATTGCTGTTTGAGACTTAGGCTTACGTCCTCGCCTCTTGCCCATGTAAATGGTCCCTCGTTTGCTTACATTGATCTGAGGGCCTAGCTTGCTCCCAAATGAGGAAGACAGGGCTGAAAGGGTGTGAACTGTTGTAGCCTCAATCGATTTACACATTCTCAGGGAGGTTTTACCATCTGCTGCCTCCTTGCCCCTTCCCTCCTTCCCCACATAACCAGACATTATGACTTTGTGAAGTCTCCTCTTCTTTCTTCTCTTCATTTCATTAATCAGTTTTCTGATCTTTAGCTGCCGGTTTCCCCGCTCAGGCAGATGAAAGTCTTCACTTCTTTCCATGCGACTGTGGGGATTAAGTGCATCCTCGCCCTGGTCACCCGGGAGGGGTCGTTTGGGTGGACGCCCTCGTTTCTTAGGGCTTGAGTTGGATTGCAGTATTGGTACCAACACGGGAGCTTTCTTAGCTCTGTCACACCCTACAGATGGATCCTCAGAGGAAATATCATTCGGTGAAAGTCGTGGAGGAGGCTCATCCAAGCTGGAGCTGTGAGATTTAGGGCGGCCCCTCTTTCGGACTGAATCTGTCATGGGTTGAGTTTGTTTCGGGACTGCTGAAGACATTGGGGAGGAGCAGCTGGATAAGGAGCTTGAGGGCGCTGACTGTGATTCATCGTTATGGTGAACAGTGGTTTTGGCAGGGAATGATGTCTTGGTGATCTGGGGGAAATTTAGCGATGCATTATGCAGGGAATCCAAAGAGGCTTCCTGATTTTCCGCTCTGTGGGCGCGGTGTACCAGCTTGGTCCAGCTGGGCCTTCTGGCTTTACGTTTCTTGAGTGGTCGGCTGTCCTGCTCTCGTGGCGAAGAGGGGGGAGAAACAGGAATGTGGGAGGACGCTGGAGGAAGTGGGGGTGGAGCAGAGGACGTAGAAAGTGGAGGAGGTCCCGCTGTATGTCTTGTGACGTCTTGTTCTTTTGATTTACTGTAATCACCTGTTGTCGCAGACTCGCCTTGTTTAGCAAGCCTACAACTGTCAGCAGCCTTTTCTTTCTCCTCTAATCTCACTGGAGCCACTTTTTTACATATTTTATCTAATTTAGGAATCCCAACAGTTTCACCACATTTTGCATTATCCTCCGTCCTTGATTTGTCCGGGCTTTGCTTATCTCCCTTTCCTGTCTCATTCTTCAGCTTATCTTTCCATAATTCATCGGTTTTGTGTTTCTGGTCTTTTTCTTTATCATGTCTTAATTTCCCATCCTTCTCCTTCTTCTTTTTCTTGATCTCATCCTTTCTTTTCTCACTTTTTTCTTTGTCTCCCTCTGATCTGTCTTTCTTTGATTTTTTATCCTTCCGTTTCTCTTTCTTGGCTTTCTTCTCCTTCTCTCTCTTGTTCTCTATGAGCGCCTGTGGGGATGGATCGGGACCCACTGACAGGACAGAGGAAGAATCCACAGAGGGGGGAGACTGTGATTTGGGGGTGACTTGTACACAGGAAGGAGAGTCCAGCTTAGGCTTACTGGAAAGGTCTTTGTGGGAGCCAAATGACACCACAGGCCTCGCTGTGGAGTCTGAGGAAGAAGTAGAAGAGGAACCACTGTGTTTTCCAGCTTTGTTTTTTGATGAGGCTGGAGTACCAAGGATATTTGAAGAGCTCCTCCCATTAGATAGCTCCTTCTGTTTTGCTGTCTGAACCAAACCATTGTGTTTCTTGGAGCTGTTCCCTTCATTCCTGGTTTCTGAAGTGGAGACTGTCTGCTTGCTTGGTGTGGACGGAGTGGTTGAAACAGTCTGGTCTGCTGTGGGAGAGCGGGGTTTTTGTCCTGCAGGGACGGACTGTCCATTGACGCATGGAAGCTTATCTTTCTTCACTCTCTCTGATGAGCCATTTGAATTATCATCTGTCTTATCAGCCAGCTTGATAGGAACCTAAACAATGCAAACAAAAAAACAATATCTGTAACAAACAGTAATAACAATGAGTTATAATTCCCTTTTAAAATAGCATGCTCTTTTATTATATAGGATTTATTCTGCAGGAATCAAATGATACAGAGTCTAAAGCGTAATGAGGGAAAAAATAGGAAAGATGAAGTTACCCAGTATCACATCCCTAGTCTGAAACTTTAGCAAAGCACATTTTGCTTGAAATTCAACATTCAGTTTTTTTTAGTTCACTCTCTCCATAAATTAAGGTGAATCTGGTTACACTTAATTAAAGTCTTGCTGTCCTATTAGAGGTTCCTGGCTTTTGCAACCTTAGCCACATTTTTCAGAGAGCCAGTGGTCACAATGATCATATTGTTTAAAAGTTTCAATGAGGATCAGGGTACAAAAAAGTGATAAATATATCAATGCAAGAGGAGACAGTTATCATAAATTCAAGCTAAATAGAAAATAGTGGATATAAATTGTGCAGTTCATCCCAACAGACTAAAAGGATAAGAGGGAAACTGATCAGGGAGGCAGCCAAGTGACTGACAACAAAAAGGTACAACATTATACCACCAGCATCAGACAGGTTTTTATACTTATACTGAATTTTGACCCAAGAGTTTGAACGCTACAGTAGAACTCTTTCTCCTTGCCCCTGCCAATCGTTTTCCAATGTATTATTGTTCAAATGTGATGAGGCTGTGAAAATCCCAAGTTCAGCTTTGAGCTTCTCTGTATGCTTTACCAAATTTATAAAATATATAGATATATATTTATTAGAAACTTGCACTACTATAGGTTCTGGGAATGCATTAATGAATACTGTAAACAAATTAATGTTAGTTAAAATTGTACAGTATAGAGTTTTAAACAAAATTAGAGCATTTTTAATCTCTTTCATACAGTGGCCCGGAGGTGTCACCACTAATACAAAAGCCGCAACACAAATACAAGAGCAGCAACACAATTACAAAAGCTGCAACACAAATACAAGAGCCGCAACACAAATACAAGAGCCGCAACACAAATACAAAAGCTGCAACACAAATACAAGAGCCGCAACACAAATACAAGAGCCGCAACACAAATACAAAAGCTGCAACACAAATACAAGAGCCGCAACACAAATACAAGAGCCGCAACACAAATACAAAAGCCGCAACACAAATACAAGAGCCGCAACACAAATACAAGAGCCGCAACACAAATACAAGAGCCGCAACACAAATACAAAAGCTGCAACACAAATACAAGAGCCGCAACACAAATACAAGAGCCGCAACACAAATACAAAAGCCGCAACACAAATACAAGAGCCGCAACACAAATACAAGAGCCGCAACACAAATACAAGAGCCGCAACACAAATACAAGAGCCGCAACACAAATACAAGAGCCGCAACACAAATACAAGAGCCGCAACACAAATACAAAAGCTGCAACACAAATACAAGAGCCGCAACACAAATACAAGAGCCGCAACACAAATACAAAAGCTGCAACACAAATACAAGAGCCGCAACACAAATACAAGAGCCGCAACACAAATACAAAAGCCGCAACACAAATACAAGAGCCGCAACACAAATACAAGAGCCGCAACACAAATACAAGAGCCGCAACACAAATACAAGAGCCGCAACACAAATACAAAAGCTGCAACACAAATACAAGAGCCGCAACACAAATACAAGAGCCGCAACACAAATACAAAAGCCGCAACACAAATACAAGAGCAGCAACACAATTACAAAAGCTGCAACACAAATACAAGAGCCGCAACACAAATACAAGAGCCGCAACACAAATACAAGAGCCGCAACACAAATACAAAAGCTGCAACACAAATACAAGAGCCGCAACACAAATACAAGAGCCGCAACACAAATACAAAAGCCGCAACACAAATACAAGAGCCGCAACACAAATACAAGAGCCGCAACACAAATACAAGAGCCGCAACACAAATACAAGAGCCGCAACACAAATACAATAGCCGCAACACAAATAAAAAAGCCGCTTTTGTAATTGTGTTGCAGCTCTTGTATTTGTGTTGTGGCTTTTGTATTAGTGGTGACACACCTGGGCCACCATACTTTCAGTCTTCCTGATATTGATATTTCCCTCCAACAGGTTGGATCAAAGCAAGGAAATTGTAGGATTTGTAATATATGTTGACAGGAGTTATATCGGATGTTCATAGATACATAAGAAAGGTTAAACTGGTTGCATTTTTAGTTGAAGCATGTAAAAACGTCTCCAAACTTAACATGCCTTGCATTTGAATGACGGTATCATAACTGATTGATATAGTTTGGACTTTATGAGTGATTATTCTAATTATGTGGAGTTTTCAGGTATCTATTAGAAAAGTTGTTCACGATTTTTTCAACCTGGTGATCCTCTATCTATTTGACTCTATATTTATTTGTAAATATAAAATGAACTAAATATACTAATTTAAAAAGAAATCATTTTAAAAATAATTTTTAATGATTTTTTTCATTATTTAAAATGTATTGTTGATTAATTATTTAGATATTTAATTATTCAATTGCATTTTTTTCAATTTATCTGTATATTTGATGATTAAATTGTATATTAAAATAAATAAATGCTACTTCTACTCGTTTCATGGATCATGTATTTATTTTTTGAAACATCTACATTTTTCATTATATGTTTTTTTCTTCCATTTACATCAGAAACGAAAAAAAATATCTTGCGACCCTCATTTGTTTGGCGTCTTTGGGGTCCCTACCCCTACTTGTATCTTTCTATGGTGTCCTTGAGTGTCGAGAAAGGCTCCTTCATATAAAATGTATTATTATTATCAACACTTTAAGAACCCCCCTGAGATTAGGAAGAAATTTCAAAAGCTGTAGTTGGCAAATATTGAAAAAAATCCAGATTAGGCAAACTGTAGCTGCATGTAACTGCAGCTATATTATGTATTCCTTAAAGATGATCCTCAAAGATGGACAATACTTTTAAATTATTTGCCTTTGTGTCTCAAAATCCTGTCTTTAAGACAGGTTTGCAACCAAAAAAGATTTGCATCAATAGAGAGCATAAGGATTAAATGGGTCAAACAGGTAGAGAAAACGAGGGCACTTTGAAGGAAAAGGGAGAGAGCCAGGTGATGAAAACAGGAATGGGGACAAAGAGAGAAGAAATGCAAAGGTGGAGCAACAGAAAGGAACAGAGTGGGACAGAAGGGGGAGTGAAAGATAAATGAGAGCACAAAGAGAAAAGAGGGAGATGTAAAAATAGAAAAGAGCAACAGATATAGAGGACCAGGCAGAGACTGAAAGAGAGAGAGAAAACATTGCTATTGGTAGCTATAAATGGCCACTAATACTGATGAGAAGGGTTGACATTTTATACTGGTTCTGTAATTTTGGTATGCTGCTGCCTCTCTAGTGGTGTTTGAGCAGCTAAAGCTATAAGCTTCCCCTCCGGTGATCATCACAAGGACTGATGGACCGATGTCTGTAATAACTCCAACTGGCTGCCGTCCTGTCAGCCTATTTTTAGGGCCGTTAATTGTAATCTGCCGCTTAGGTTTCAGTTCTGAGACAATAGCTTATTTCATACTGGAGCGGAGATCCTTGTAACTTTTCTCCGCATTATTGCATAAATGAATCTGCTGGTTAACTCTAAAAACTAACAAGGAAAAACTACACCGCATGGGTATTTAATAATGAATGAAAACCCTCATTCACTGCAAGCCTTGGTTGTTTTCTTTCTATTTAAAGCCAACTTCAGTAAGCAGCAGATTTACTGCCAGCAGCTGGGACGCTGTGTAAGTGTCCTACCTGTTTGCCAGTTTTGGTCCCGTGGCTGGAAATGTTAGGGCCTGAAGCAGGGATACACTCTGAGGTTATAGTTGAGGCTAACGACAAAGGCTGCAATGACGAGGAGGATATTGACTTTGTAACGGGCAGAGAAGTAGCAGATGCAGTTTTCTTGGATGTGGTCTGGACAGCATCCAAGCCCGAGCGCTGCTCTCTGTTTGCCTCATCTGTGGCTGGGCTGCTTTTGTTCTGCTGGACCGCTCTTCCCTCTCCATCTGCCCTAAGCAGAGCCCCTCTGCCTTGTCTCTGATAGGTCCTGATGGTGGGCTTGCACACGTAGCTTTCCAAAATCTTGGGCGGCTTTTTGGTGCGCTTGGCCTGGAGTCCGATCCGGACCCGTACGTTTCCCTCAGGGCAGTTTGACTCCCTGCCAGCGAGCTGGAGATCCTGTTGTCCTCCACAACGCCCCTCAATGAGCAGCTCCAGCACAGCCCCCTTGTCTCCTTCCCTTTTTCCCCCTGCTCCTCTTTTCTCCTCCTCTTTTTTCCCAACATTGCTACTGTCGCCGTCACCTCGTTTCTTCTTTTCTGCCACTTGGTCCTGCTTGGAGTCTTCTGGGGCAGAGGTGGAGTCCAGAATGGAGGCAGTGGTTGGAGGGGTCCCCCCCTTCACTCTCTGGTCCATCAGAGAAGTCAGGGGGGAGAGGCCGCGTGCTCCGGGGTTCCCAGTATAACACCTTCAAATGAGTCAATGAGTCCAGAGGGACTGGTGAGGTCAAAGGTGAGGAACAGACGACAGGTAATGGTGAGAAAGGTTAGCAAAACAGATGCCTTAACGGTCCGAGGGCAGTTTAGTGCCTTCATCCAGCGAGGAAAAGTCTCTCTCTGCTTCTTCAGACTGGAGCTGAGTAAATATAAATCTAAAAGAAAGAGTGGAAGAAAAAAACAGAGAGAGGGAGGGGGAGAGAGAGGCCAGAGATTAGTCATTTTAGTGAGCTCAGATGCTGAATCGTAGCAGCACAGGAATTGAGGGGGAAAGTCCCCTTCCTGCAGGCAGCTGCAGCGAGGTGCTAAAGTCTGTGTCCACAGAGATGATCTCATCATACAGAAAGCCCAGGAGGCCAATCAGATTCCCAGAATGTCAGCTCTAACTGGAAGACTTACTCACAATCCCACCAAAACAGCTTCACGTCGATCTCCTTCAACTGTCTGCTGTTGCAGCGGATTACAGAAGTACTTTTAGAGGAACCGTTACATTATCTACACCTTTAATGTGACACCAAATAACTTAAGAGGGAATTCATGCGATGGAGAAACAAAGGAAGTGCATTCCTTTGGAAGAGAAGGAAAAGAGTGTCAAGTTTTCAATTGCTGTTTTACAAATTAAATAGGGGGGTTATAGAATAGATTTATATGATTTACTCTAATACAGTAAATCTAAATATAATCCGGTGCAACTATTTGTATTTTGTGGTATGTCCAGCTTGACATACCTCAGATTAAATCTGTGAACATTATTTTTCGAGTTTCACCACAGATTCTTATTCAGATATAGATCTGGCCTTTGATTGGTCTATTAGATTACGCTTTAATGTGAACTGTGTCATTGTTGATGCCCTCGTACCACGGGGATGGTGCATTCAGGGTGATTATTCTTTATTTTGTAAGGATCTCTCATAAACCTCTTAGTCTTTATTTAACAGCTGCATTAACTGAGCTTACACTACAAATAAATCAGGGGACCTCTGGAGGATTGGTTGCACTGGGTTTTAATCTATGGTATCCTAGGTTATTATCGAAATAATAAAAACTAGAATTTAAAAAAATATTTAACTTGAATAAAGAAAAACTATACCTTGCAAAAAAAAAAAGTAACTGTAAGTTTACAAAACTCATTAACACTAACTGAATATTAACCGAAAATGTGCTTAGTTATCATAACGTATTAATACAAGGTTAAGATCCTTGTTGTTTTATGTTTTCTTTCGCTTTACTGTATACCCCAGCATCTGGGATTTTATTTCTGTTATATATACTTTTTTAACTCTTCCGCCCGATATGTCATCATATTACATAAACACTAAAACTGTAACTGAAACTAGTAAAAACTAAACTCAAACCAAGCACTTTAAAAAAGAAAAAAAAACTAAACTAACATAGCTAAAAAAAAAATACTAAAAACAAATTAAAACTAAAATTGAATTAATAATCAGAAGTCAAAATGAAATAAAAATAAAAAGCAATTTTCAAAATTTTCAAAACGATTTAAACCTTGGTGCTATCACAATTACGGAGAATGAAAATAAATGCACACCACACTTTTCAGATTTGTTTACCTTTTAAATAAGAATTTGTCTGCCAATTCAGAACTATAGCTACTGTGTCTTGATCTATCACATGAACCAAAATGAAATACACTAAAGTTTGCAGCTGAAATGTGACAAAACAGTCTAAGCGGAATAACCTATATACTTTGGCACTAAACTTGTCTAAAGAGCTCTTTCACATCATAATCCTTACTGTCCCCGTCCCAAAATCAGTCAATCAGCTCCTGATTTATTCGAACACTTGATCCGGTCTCCTCCCCTCCTTTCCTTCTGTTCTCAGCTACTCCCATAGCTACCTCTTCACCCTCCCTCCCCTTCACTGTAGCCTCTTTTCTTTCACCCCCCATCCTTTTCATGTTCAACTGTAAGCTTTTTTTTTTCATGCATTTTCTATTACTCCGATCCACTCTCCTTCCCTCTCTGCAGACCACACAGTAAAACAGTCAACCCGAAACTCTATCGCTGTTAATCAGAACCATATTTCTTCCCTCAGAGCTGTTCTTTCTGTTTTTCCCTCCTCTCTGGTCTAAATCCCTCCATTCACCGCACACACCCCAGCCCCCCTCCCTGCAGCGGTGGTAACACAAATCCGTAGGAAAGGGTAAAACTTATTTTCGGAAAGGAGTGCAAATTCCTCCTCCTCCCATTGCTTCCTCTAAGTCAAGTAAAGCTTTTCATTGACCCCATTGTAAATGGACTTTTAATGTGACATTACACCAGAGAAACACACCCTAAAAATAACAATCTGCTCACCAGAGAACAGAAAAAAAAAAATCTTTCACTCCTGCTGTGTCCAGGACTGTTTTTTTTTTTACAATCAAATGCTTTGAGAAAGAAAGCGACATCCTTCATCGAGCTCCCCTCATTAGTCTCCATCTCTCATCAAGGGACACACTCGTCCATTTTCTAATAAAACACACCCCGCAAAGTATTCTCACAGCGCTCTCTCTCCTTCTCTCTCATGAGGGCCACTTATAAAATAGCTCATCTGTCTCTCAACAACAAGTTGAATTGCTTCCTTAAACCTAGGAGAGCATCTCAGTCTAATGTTTTCATTTAGGAGCTCAGTGGACCATCTTTCCTGCCTCAGGGTCCCAAGTCCAAACACAGAAAATTTCCTTGAATCAAACAAATCGTAGTCTATTCCAGTAACTACTCTTATGTAACAGTATTGGAAAGCATGTTCAAGGTAAATACTAAATATATCAAAATCAAATGAATATAAGCGCGGACCGTAGTTTTTGTTAAAGATGCTAAACGAGGTTGCCTGTTTTTGTCACTAATAAATGTGTCCTGGCAGAAAAACACAGCTGACAAAGTCATGATCTTCACTGTAGGAAAACAAAAGTTTAAATAATGACCTGTAGAAAGGAAATACTGCCAATTCTGCCTCAACTAATTACCAGGGTTCAGCGATGCATCGATTAAAATCAGTTAAATGATAAATAATCATGTTACATAGTCTCAAAATGAAAAACATTGATCCACATAATCATCTTTAAGATGGGTCAATTTGACCCTATCTGACTGTATGATCTGGCTAAATTGAGATTACATATGTTGTGAATTGGCACTGTATAAATAAACTTAATTGAAATTTAATTATTTTTTATATATATATTGAAAAGATGTTATTCATTTAAATGCTTGATTCCTGTTAGAACTTAGAAAAAAAAATGTGGATAATAATTAGATATATTTACTCAGTTACAATTACTTATGTAACTTTTTTAAATTACTTTTATGAGTAGTTGTAAATAAGTGTACTTATACTTTTAGGCCTACTTAAGCAGTATTCTCATGAGAGTATTGCTACTCGTACTTGGGTATAAAGTCTGGTTATTCCACCCATTATGAGTATTAGGGGAGTAAATGATAATTGTTTTGTATCGATGCATCGATCCAACAGCTGACGATCCGATGCATCGACACGTCCGCAAGAGTATCGATTCATGTTTATTGTTATCCATTTGCTCCTGGGCGTAATTCTGACCTATTTTGCCCTCCTGCCTCGCTTCCTTTAGCCATTACCTTCTGTCCGCTTGCACACACACACACAAACACTCACGTAAACACAGAGGCATATTATTTTTCAGTGAATGAGGTTTTCATAGGCCTAGGTGGAGTACCGTACAACTTTGCTACTTCTGTTATTTGCTGTTGTTTGTCAAATAAAATGCATAACAATATTACAGCTTTTATTGATTGATTTCAAATCTGAAACATTGTCTAGCCTGAAAGGTAAAAAATGTTTTACCAATTACCGGTAATCAAATCGAATCGTATGGTGGTGTATTCTTGAGTCGAATATAATCGAATCGTTGGGTCATGAAATTGATACTGAATCGATTCGCCATGATGGGTGTGATTCACACCCCTAATGAGTACCTTTAGTTATTGGGGATATGGGCTGATATCTGATACCGATTTCATACTACTGTTGAATGAATTAACTGTATATCTTGCCATGTGAAGTAAGACATCATGCTTGACATACACCTTCTTTAAAAAAGGTAACAAACCAGCACAGATATAAATCATCACTGGCTGCTGCGTGTGAATGACATAATCAGCATTGCAATCATAAAACTGAAGTCACTAGATTGCTGTAACTACATTTTTGTGTAATAATAAAGTAAAAATAGAATAAAGATTTGGAAGTTGGACTCTTTTCCGAGGAGAGTTGGACTTTGTGAGGTTGCCCTGTGTCAAGATTCAATTTCTAAGTGCAGCCAAAGTGTTGAGGGGATTCGTTTTGGTGGCCTCCGGATTACATCTATTATACGCAGATGACGTGGTTCTATTGGCTTCATCAGGGCGTGATCTACAGCTCTCACTGGAGTGGTTCACAGCCGAGTGGGAAGCTGCCGGATGAGGATCAATGCCTCCAAATCCGAGACCATGGTCTTGAGCCGGAAAAGGGTAGAGTGCCTTCTCCGGGTGGCACTGGGCTGCGCTAAAATGGATTAGCGCAGTAAAATAAAGATAGCACCCCAAATGCCCAAATTTATAGAGCTTTTCTACAAAACAAAAGCTGATTTTGGGTTTAGTGGTTTAGTAGACTTTAAGATACTAATTGTAAATGTTTGAGTTTGAAATTTGACTCTAATAACCATCCAAGCTAGGAAGGATGCTACCATGGGTGGTGAAGCAGAAGCAGCCAATGAGTCACATTTTTAACTGGTACATATCTCATAATATTCCTACTTATTCAGCAGGGCCTGATCAGAGCCCCAGTGTGGGTGGGCCGCTTAATTGTGAAGATAGGATTTCCACCTACTCAAGTTTTTTTTCCCCCTTTAAACAAATGACAGTAGATTGACATCATTATAAACAAAGAATTTTAGACTTTCTCTACATGAGAAAAAACATATATTTGCTCTGGTGTTACCTTAGAAAGCTCCTTAAAAACATTAGGATTTGAGGGCAAGGAAGGACAAATGGAATATCTTAAAAATTATTTTTTTAATAGAGATTTTAGACAAAGAAAACAGTTATTATAACAATTTTTTTCAGGTTTGTTATTAATCACGTAAAACTTGATTGCTCATTAGACACGCTAATGTTACAGGTGCTCCCGACTCGGCACACAGATGCTGGGTGATGTCATATCGTTGTTTGGGCAACCACAATGTTTTACATCATGTGGCAACGTTCAGTTTTACGTCATGTAGCGTAACGTCACGGGCATGCTCAGGGCCTGAGCTGATCTGGTCACAGAAGGCCATTGGACTTTTCCACTTCTTGCAAGTTTTACAAACTATTCTTTTTAAGAAATGTTTTTGTTAGGAATCCAGTTTGTGTGGGTTGTTTGTCTGTTTTTCTCCCTCCACTACCAGGTGGTGCCCTGTCCTCGTTGGGCCTCCCTGCAAACCTGCGGCTCGTTGGATCATTACTGGAAGAGAATTTCAGCAGTGGGAGGTCACTGCTTCGACGCCAGAGTGTTTGCCAGTTTTGGGTACTCTAGCCAAGCTGAGATTAGCAGAGTCTAACCTAAGCTTTGTTTCTCTAAGCCTAACCTAGTTTTTGTCTTTGCTCCTCGGCAGGAAGCCTTCCTGAGAAACTGGATACCTGGACCTTCTCCCCCTGGAAGGATTAACTGAGTACACACTGAGCAGGGGAAAACCTCCACATGATTCAAGTCCTCATCGGAAATCAAAGTGACAGTCCGCTCCTTTACTCCTCTGGGTCCAACGCTTGTCTATCTGTCCGCCCTCCAACGAGTTCCCTCTTCTCTGGATTAACCCCCACAAGCTGGATTCAAGGATTGACAAGAGTCCCCTTAAACGTGATACCCTCTCCAGCTATATTCAAGCCTCAGTCAAATTTACTACAGTCCCTGAACTGATCACTGTGATCTCCCCTTCAGACTTTCCAGTTCCGGTTCACCAGTCCACTGAGTTCCAGATCCAACTTCTGTATTTCATCTACTTTTAATAGGCCTGTTTAGCTTTTTTCTCTTGGTCTCTAAGTGGTTCTCTGCATGTGGGTCAGATCGCGTAAACCTATCATGGCAGTTTTCAACTCTTAAAAACCCACACAGTTATGAGATGAAATAGCGTTGCAGAATAACCTAAAATCCTTTTACGGCCCTTTGTGGCACTGACTCGAAAGACATAAAGTGACATAAAAAGGGTTACCGTAGTCTGTCTTTTGCTGTAATTATACATATAGTCAGAGGGCCAATAGGTGACAAAATAGATCTAAATGGTTTAACCGAAATATCTGAGATAGTAGCTTAAACAACTGCAGGCACTTTTCTTAAACAGCAGTAGTGAAAAGTGACGACAGATAATAAGCATGCCAGGTTTTTAAACCTAAAAGGGTAAGCCCATTCAAGAACAGTCAAAGAGCATACTAATAGCTGCCTATGCTCTTCAGAGCCATACCTCTCATACATAACTCAAAATTATTCTAAGATTAGAGCAGAAGCTATTCCCAGTGACAGGATGATGGGTGGACTTGACACTGTAAGTCAGTGTGGTTCCTCTGGAGAGGGACGATTAAATCATGATAATGGCCCTCCATCTTTCCAGCAGCATCATGATCATCTTTCTGTGGCAGTGTTATCATCGAAGGCCACAACAGCTGCTAGGATCTGCTAGACGACAGTGGGAACCCAGCTGGAATCTGGGCTACAGTGTTGGCATCTCAGGTTATTGAGCCACAGGGAGGGACTATAAGGCAGCGGCCAGCCCTATAAATTTGCTGCCCTCCCCACCTGCCAGACAGTCTAATCTTGGATGCATATATTTTATTTTTATTAACAGGGACTGAAAATAACAGAGTATGTTGTTTGTTTATTTACTCATTTATTAGCATGTCCTGTATTTGTCCATAGAATGCCTTTCATTCCTGTCCTTGCCCTCTTATAGAAGATGACGGGTTAATAAAATTAATTTTGTCCTGGCTCTAGCTTTTATGATATCAGAAAAGGTTATCGGTAGCTGTTATGTGGCCGTCCCTTTCATAACTTACTGGGGGAGCCCCTGCGGGGAAGAACAGCGCCTTACAAAAGTATTCAATCTAAAACTTTTTAACATTTTATATAATTTAACCCATGCACTTAATTGTATTTCGGGTTAATCTAATATAATGAATCAGGGAAAAGTTTTGGTTAACCATTAAGAAGAATAATTATGATTTTTTTTTTCTTTTCAAGTATAGATCTCTAAAGTGTTTTCGGCATATGTAGCATCCATCTTGAGTCAATAGTTTATAGAACCCAATTTCACTGCAACCACTGCTGCAAATCTTTTTGGGTATTTCCCCTACATCTTTGTACATCTACAAAATGAAATGCCTGCCAATTCTCTCTTGCAAAACAGCTCAAGCTGAGACAGATTGATGGAGTTCATCTGTTAACATCAGTTTTCAAATCTTTGGAAATATTCTCAATAGGATTTAGGCCTTAAATGTCATTAAAGCACTGGAACACATGAAAATGTTTTGATTTAAACCATTCCTGCTCTGGTATTCTACTGGAAGCCTAAGCTTTGTCTTTGTTTCAACTTTTTCAGCTTCTAGGTTAACATCTCCGAATCAAACCAATTTGCCTGGTATTGTTAAAAAAACAACATCCCGCTCCATGATACTGCCGCTACCATGTTTCAAGGTAGTAATGGTGTTTTATTTAATTAAGTTTAGTCTGCCAGATTTAATTTTCATTGCTCGTTAAACTTTTAATTTCCATCTTACCCGAACTTCCCTAAAAGGCATGTAGCACACTTCTCGTAGTTTCCTTTGAGATATTTTTCCTCTCACCACTCTTTCAAGCAGGCCAGATTTTTGGAGTACAGGAGAAATAAAAAACCTTTTTAGCAGTTTTTCCCCACTTGAGGTCTATATTTCTGCTTCCCTAAAATACTCATTGAAGTAAACCAGTTTCAGTTTTGAGGTAATGGATCAAAAAAATCTACCTGAGAAGTTCAAAGCTTGAAGTACTGTATTTAAACCCAACTGCTTGACAACTTTATCCCTCACTTCCCTGCTGTGTTCATTGGTCTTCATAATGCAGTTTCCTCGCCAACTTTCTTAAAGAAAAACTCTCTGGTACCTTCACAGGCCAGCTGTATTTATTCTAAAACTACATTACTGTTGAGGGCAATAGGTTTCACTGGTTTCAGAGTAAAGGGGATATTTTTTTCTCCTTTTATTATTCACAGAAAACTATGAATCCTGTTCTTTAACTTCCTTGCTTTTAAGTTGTTTGTTTATCACAGAAACAACTTTGTAAAAAAGTTCTAGGGATGTGAATACTTTTGCGATTCCCTTCATCTCACCTCCTCGCAGATACCGCCCCCCCAGTCAGAAGTGTGTTGATTGAACATTGTGTACTCAGGTCGCAGTTGCGTCTCCTGACTGATGTTGCTACTGTAGATACAGTGGACCCCCCCTCTCCTAAAATGACTTTGCGCACCATCGCTTGATGCTGGCGCACTTGCAAATCAAACACACGTGTGGTTGTTGCTCCTCGCTCCCCGTTATAACATATGACGCGCGTTTGAGCGTCTAATAACAGAAATGTTAAACATGCGCAGCAAGCGAGCGAAAAAAAAAAATAAAAAACAACAAACAACTCAACATGGAGGTAATAAGAGGGTGAACGACATCAAAACCCGCCTGCTGATGTGGATCAGTCCCGGGAGACCCCCCCTTCCAGTCCCCCTGCTGGTGTCAGCAACATTGAAATAAGAAAAATATCACCGCGCAAGGAGAACAGAGGAAGGGGGGGCTGGAAACGCGCTCAGCAACAAGGGATAAAATTAGCGCAAAGCGGATGCACCGAATTTGAGCTCGGTCATGATGAAAAGGCCTGCGCACATTAGTGCGGACTGCCATGGCAATCTGTAATAAGGCTACGTAGGCTACTTACCCAGAGAGCGCGTCCCAGAGCCAACTGCGTTCTGAAGGTGTTGCTGTCCTGATCTCCAATCTCTCGGCGATCTGATGCATTAGAATGGAGCTCAGATTACATAAGTTAGGTTAAAAACATCCCCCGAAAGACGAGTTTGATTCCCAGCAGAGCGCGGATCCCTCCTTGCAACAACATCGGCGCGGCTGTTTTTCATAATCGGTACAGTCGACGGATCTCCGCCGGAGCGCCTCCGCAGCTAGGTGGCGTACTGGTTACACCCACTGGAGCTTATTTTGCCCACTTCTCTCGCAGGGAAAGTTGGATCGCTCCCGCCAGTTCTCATGGCTCACGGTGCTGTGATGAACGTGTGTGCGCACACACAGGCAGGCAATGAGGAGGAGGGGGCGGGCTGAAGGCTGCAGCTCTCTATTGAGCGAATGTGCGCGCGCGGCTGGATGTGCGGGAATGCAACTGCGTGGCCATTTTCGTGTGGCAGAAGGAGCGGATAAAACGGCGACAAGAGACCAGGATCTCAGTGTGGTTCATAATAGGCGACCAATGAGGGGGTGTTTAGTCTCTTAATAAAATGGCGACGATTTAAGTGCGCTGCTGTCAGGATTTCTTCTTCTTCTTTTTTTTTTTTTTAGTGAACAGCTCAGAAGTTGCAGAGTGCGTAATGTGGAATTACTGCTGGGAAAACCAGACAGGATACTGGAGTTTATTGAAAAGTTTAAGCGATGACTGTTTAAACAATCCATCAGAGATAATAAAAGCAATATCTCTCTCTCTAAACATTATCCATGGGAAACATAAAACACACTTAAATTTTTCTTTTCTATACTGGCAGTGCTTGAAACAAAAATATATTGCACAACTTTATTGGCAGATAAGATTTAAGCAGACAGATATGGTGCTGGTTACTTTTATTCAGTGATAGCTGCATCCTAAATGCACCAGGGAGAGTTATCACAGATCCTTCCTCCCAGCAGCTCTAAGACTATAACACCACTGCAGAGGCGTAGCCAGAAAATCTTTATAAGGGTGGCCGGCAATAACCAATGTATACTGAGGGGTGGGTGAAAGTGGATAAGCACCAGAACCTCACAGTCAATCTACACTGTTACAACAGGAACATAACAAGCAAAACATCCATATTTTTTAAATAAAGACAAACTATAGTTTCCCACAGTCTTTGCTAAGAAAAAGGCGAATATATTCAAACATCCGTGCTTTCTAGATAAAAAGCATAGTGGATTAAATTCCTTCAGGTTTTGAGTTTTGAGCGGACATCTTTTCCATTGTCATTGCTTACCTGCTTTTATCAGAAATCCTTCTGCATAAAATTGATATTTACAAGTACATCTACATATATTGATTAGTTAATAAGTCTGTATTCAAAAAGTTATTTATCTATAATTTCATTTAAGGCTCCTAAATGACTTGCAGAGACATAATTTTCTCTTTACTCCATAAAAGACTAAATCTAGTTCTGAAAAGAGCATGAATTTGTACTTATAATCTTTATTGATAGTATATTGATGTGCATAATTAACCACAGTGTTTTTGTTGTCAAGTAATTGTAATATATGTAAAATTAAAATGTTTTGAATATTCCTCTTAAAAGTATTACTGCTGCCACCATCTTTATTAGAAGGAAATAAAGGGTAAGGTTAGCCACGGCCACCCCTGGCCCCCCATCTAGCTCTGCCCCTGCACCACTGTTCCCAACAAGTTCACAATAGGTTGTTAAATTCATGCTGATTTTTGCACAGTTTCTACCTTAGTCTGTAGAAATAGCATACTGCTGTCATTTTGCACATCTCTGATGTTGCTGCTATTTTCAAATATGGTATATTGGATATTTATTTTCCAGGTGCAATGTATTTTTATTGTTTTATATTAAAACACTACTGTACAGTATTTTATCTTTTAACTCTTTACTATAATGTTATTCTTATACATTTTTCTAAGGTCCACATTTGTGTGACCATTTTTTCTATAATCTTCAGCTGCTGTAACTTTTAGTGAACTTTTATTGCTCGATGTTGGCCCCCGCCAAGAACCACCAATGCTTTTATTGTTAATACTCACAAAAATATGGATAGAAATTCTGAGGCTCTCTTTTATTGTCATAATTCAAACTTACAATAAAGAGCAAACTGAAGATAGAGGCTTTAATCTGACTTTTAAAAACAGTGGCAGTACTAGGCGAAATATACCAGAAGGACCCAGATGGGGCTAGTGCTTTTTCAAAGGGGCACAGAAAAAAAAAACACAACAATAAAATAAAGGAAAAAAGCAAAAGAGAGATTTTAGTATATTTAGTGAGCCACAGAACCAAGGTTTCAGGTAGCTGACCTAATAAATGAAAACTCTGGTCATTTCTTAATATGACTGAAACTTAAAGTTGACTAATTTCTAAATAACAGTTAAAGTAAATTTTAAATATGAAATATTAACTTGTTCCAAGAGAGTAATCAGTTATACACTGTAAAAGTTGACCATTTAACAAGTTAGATCTTGTAGAAAAAGTTGAAAATTGTATATATGCGTAGGCTACATATGAGAAATTAGTGGTGCATTGCAAAAACTCATGTTGGTTTGTAGCTTTTTTGACCCACGTGCAGAATCACAAGGAGAACCAGTAAGTTTGAACATGTATTTACGAAAGCAATAAGAATCTGGCAGCGGAGAACTGCAGGAAGTCAGTTGAACTTTCTGGTTGGTCTGGGGGGAGAAAGCAGACTGATCAGGAAGGAGTTTGTCGAATCCAACTGATGGCTGATTGATTTTCTTGAGGGATTAAGGGGTGGTAGCATGGATCTGTAGGGGTTTGACTCAGCTGGGTTTGCAGACTGCACCCAAGAGGCCCAGGAGAATGTGAGTGAGATCCGAGAGCGTTCGTACTTGCAAGAGGCATTGTGCTGGAGAGTGTGCAGGGAGGTGTTAAAGACTGAGAACTGCTGCACACAGCTCAGACCTTTTCCATGAAGATCAGAGACAAACTGGTTCACTGGTAGTCATCAGGAGTAATCATCCAGCTAAGAGAGATGATGCTTTGCTTCTCATCTCAATTCACAAAACCTTCTCAGGTGTGCAGCAATATGGGTTGGCCCAGCCACCAGCAAAGATCCTCTCTGTGACAGGAGGCTAAATCACACCAGAAAAACAGCAAAATCCCAGAGACCCTAACAGAGATAAGATAATGTAGTTGCTCTATATTATTTCAAATATAAATCATTTTAATCCATTGGTAAATTCTCTTACTTACCAGCTGAAATAAAGGGAAAATACAACTTTTCAAGAAAAATGTACCTATATTTCAAATTTTGTATTGTACGCTTTCGTGCAGGGGCCATAACAGGGCAAGGACCAGTTCTACAGATATGCTGGCCCTTGTTGGCCCCTGTCTAGAAATACCTATGTTTTAAAATACAAAACAAACCCCAAAAGTCTGATGTGTTTTGATCATAATAGGCTGGGACAATGGCTGAACATATTCAACTAAGATGACATGTGTTGTGAATTTGCGCTGTATAAATAAACTGAGTTAAATTAAATTAATGCCCTGAATTGATGGTCAGACATTTTCCTTAAGGATTCTGTGCTATAGAGAGTATAGCGTAAGATTCTGATCTTATGCTAAAGTATTTTGATATTCAGCAGAACACAGATTGAAACCACACAACCAAAAGGAGGAGACCTAATCGAAGTTTAGGCCTACACCCAACAGCGATGCTGTGGTATGCAGGCCTGAGGTATAAGGGTGGTCTCAAATCAATCAACAGCAATGTAAAGGACTGATTGCCAGTCATTACAAAGACTTGATGTCACTTGTCAACAGATTATTAAATCTGCTTTAATGAAAAAAATGCACAGAAATTGGACTAATCAGACTCATGGCATCCACACATATTATCATATATTCATAGAAATACAATATTTCACAAACAAGATAACGCAAAACATGTTTAAAACTGTCAAAAAAATGTTCTAGCACTAAATATTGCGTCAGGAGTTTAGAAACAAAACGTGATAAAGTTTATAAAACTCAATTTCCCCATCTTTGTTGAAAAGCAGCTGATGAGAGGTGATTGGCTGATGGTAGCGCTACGTCATTTCCTGTAGTCCATGATGGCGTTGTCCGTGACAGATCAGGCACATTGACTTTACTGAGCTGCGCTGTTCTTCTCCTCCTTATCCTGACGTCTGGTGGGTTTTATTGGTGAATGAAGTCAACGGATATTTTCATACCTTGGAATCTGTTGATTTGAGCCGCTGGTGAGTAACTTTCATTGCTCTCAGTGCTGCCTTCAGGGAGCTGCTAAAGCTAGCTGCTAGCGAAGCGCTGTGTTTATGCAAAGGTTACATGACACTTAAAAACGCAACACTTTCAGATTCTTAATTTCCTAAAGGTATATAAGTATTAACTTTTCCCCGGCTTGTTTCAGATTATGTCTCTTCACAGACTGGCCCTCAGGCTGCGACCAACGGTGAGATAATTCATTGCACCTCAGATTGCGGCACTTATTCTAAACACTAAAGCTGTTGAACAGATGAGCTGAATGTATTTAAATGTCAAACGGTTGTGTCGCAGGTGAAACATGCCAGGTGCCTTCATACCAGTGGATGCGTCCAGCAGCAGGAGGCTGTGGCTGCGGAGCCAGAACCAGAGTCTCTCCCAGTCTTCAGGACACAAGAGAAAGACCCGGTAAAATGTTTGTTTTTTTTTCTACTGGAATCACTTAGTTTAGGTGAGAACCTCAAATAAGCTCAATACTGTCATGAAAAAAACTACACCTCCCTTTATGTCTTGAGTTTCTTGTTCACTGTAATGTTCAATACAACTAAAGTTGTAATTTGTATGGACAAATATAATCCATCCATCCATTTTCTGACACGAATTTAGAGAAGCGTATTAATCTAAAAGTCATGTAAAGTACCCAGAGAGAACCCACACATGCTCAGGGAGACAACCACAACCTTCTTGCTGCAAGGGAGCAGTGCTACCCAGTGATTTCTGTCCTTTTGCTGTTTGACCAAATGACCAAAGACCCAGGGGTGGATTACACCAAATTTAACAGATGCACCAGGTTGTATTTTGACAAATGTATTTTATTTTTTAAATGGGGTGCACATCAATTTTGTAACACAAACCAGGGCAAAATTCATAATTTGCAGAGATGTCAAAAGTACACACATGATAAAAGTTGGAGTATTAACTTGACCTCTTTACTCAAATAAAAGTGAAAAAGTACAGTATGTGCTCCAAAAACTACTTAAAGTATAAAAGTATAAAGTAACCTTTAAAAAAACAGCCAGATGCCACTTTATGAATTGAAAGCTCAATTTTACGACTATTTCAAAAAATTCTTTGAGATAGGGCCAAGGATGCGGGAGGTCTTGTTGGTCTCCATCTCCCGATACGCTCTCGCCTGTGTCCGACCTTTCAGACATTTCAATATCGTTTTCCTATTTGTGAAATAATCTTGGCTCAAAACAAACAATAAAAATATAACATAATGAATGTTATAAGACTCCTGAATAGGCGTCGAAACATTTTAAGAAAAAGTAAGCCAAAGTCCTGTTGCCTTCTATTGAACCTTTTTTGTGGTTGCCATGACCCAGATGACATAATTTGCACATTGATTGAGAACAGACATAAATGTATATCACGTGAACCACAGAACCAAAAAAGCCACTTGCAGCTCTGGAAACCCCAGATATAACAAATTAAATCTTTGATTGTATACAAATATAACTGACAGTAAAATTCTAAGACCTTGATTGCATATGACAAAGTTGTTCTTATCATTTTTTTAATGACTTTATCTCTATTAATCTCTCTTTTCCACACACTATAAGCTTCAATAAATGTTTTTAAAGGCTTGTACTCTTTATGATTTTGAGTTCATATCCATATGCCAATTAGGGCTGGGTAATTAAAGCTGCAGTCTTTTACATTGAGAAGAGAGCAGACTTCTACTGAAAATTTGAAGAAAAACAGGTTTCACGCCACTCCCCCACCCTCTCTGCTTCACTCATGCCCCACCTCCAAGCTCCACCCCTCTCACAGCATCTGCGCGGCTACCGCATGCGACCAGAAGCGTCCAAGCAGCGTACGCGGCATGAAGTGTGAACCGGTAAGAGCGATAACACTCACCTCCAAGCAGCTAGATATAAGATGCTGGTTATACCGAAGTTTGCCGTGTAAGCAGTTGTCGGCAGGGGCAGTAAGGGCAGTTTCTCTTTCGCTGGTGGCTGTCGCTCCGCCATGACTTCCACGCGCGTCCTCCTGACTGTGGCAGCCGAGCGGCAGGTTCAGCGGTGAGAGGGAGGGGGCGGGATTCAGCGTGTGTGAGCTGTGATTGACACTCCATCAGACGCTCCTCTGGCTGTGATTGGTTGTTTTGTCTCGTCCCGAAATATTCTTTCCAGATTGAAATACAGGCAGTATGCGGGACCAATTGAAGCAGTTTTTTTCACAGGTTACATATCAAATGTACTGCTGTCTGGGCATAGGGACAGTTTTAGCCAATATGACAAAAAAGTGATTTTTAAAAACTTACAGACTTCAGCTTTAATTGCATTTGCAATATAAAGGTAATTTTACAAAGCGCAATTTTCAAAACGCAGTGGCACTTGATTTTAGTCACATTATATTTAACAAGAATAGACATTCAAATTTCTCACTCCAGCCCTTTGGGAGGCAGTAAAATGCTAATTGTTGGTTTATCCCCATATAGAGTTGTAGCTCATTCCATGCCATCAAGTAGAAGTTAGTACTCCTTCATGCTAAGGTCATAGTAAAATTCTGCAACAACAAACTCTGAAATAGCGAGTTTTCAAAAACTGAAAGCCTGGGGTGAAACATCTACAAGCTCGGAGTTATTGTAAATCAAAATCGAAATAAAATCATAAAATTGGTTAAAAGTAATCATAATTTCATTTTGGCAACATTGTTCAGCTCTAACCTGAATCTGAAGGCAAACTATATTTGGTTCAGGGCTTTCTTGTTTAAATTATCTAGTCTTACTCAAATTAGGATTTTAAAATAAAACCCAGATTTAAACATAATTTATTATAAAATCAGAAGTTCTAGTTAAAAATGTTTTGTAATTTCTGGTAAGAAGAGACATGTTGTAGTTTTGCAGGATTGGTTATATGTAGAGTCTGTTTCTTAACTTATTACTTTTTCTTAACTTTATTCTGTTTTCTGTAGTTCTATGTCTTTACAGTTTAGCATGGCATTTTAGATATTTGTTGTCAAATTAATTATATAGCAAATGGAGTTTCTTATTCTATTATAAACTCTGTGAAAATGAATTTATGTGTCCGATTGACATCTTTCCCCTGGTCTTAAAGTCTTTAGACTGATGCCTCTGAAGTATTTTATTTAAGTTGTTTTGAAGTTTTAATAAAATGATTTCATAAGAGGGAAATTTTAAATACAGCTTTTTTTTATTAATATGTTAAGGCTGAAAATGTTTAAGAACACCTAATTTGAACCAATGAGTGGAAGGCAGCTTTCACTCTTTAATCACATCCTGTTTGAATTGCGTTCATTTCTGTGAAAAGATTAACGCTTAATCCTTTTAATACCTCAAGGCTCAAAATATCTACATTTTCAAAATAAAATTGAAACATAAATAAGATATGAAATATACATTTAAAATGTTTCCATTTGGGAAATATCAGTCATTTCCTTATAAAGTTAAAATTGGTTGTGTGCAGCTGTACCAAAGGCCATATCCATAATGCTTATTTTGAATTATTCTTTCCATGTCTTGTTAATTTGCTCTCGTCTTTTAAGGCATTTTTTTCCCAGACGTTTATTGACTAGATCTTGTCTTGGAAAAGGGATTATATTGGACTTGGGTAGACTGTGGGAAGTATTGGATTTCCAGAATTTCCTTCCTAAAAATAAATCCCAATGTGTGAATAAGTTGTCGTCCATCTAACCAGTTTGTCAATTCCTGCATTTCTTTGTCTATCCCTCCATTTGTTGATGAAGGAATTTGTTTATCTTTGTTCCTTCCACATCTTAATATGAGTGGGTAGTTAATCTATTTGCTTAATCCGATTCTATTTATATGCATCTGTAATAAATTCATGTAGTTTACATTACTAGCTCAATTTTTTTAACCTCTTTCATATTTAGAGTTTCTTCTTAAAGGACCATTAACCATGACTGAGAATTTTATTTTGTGCCCTTGAATTTCCATATGCATTCACGAAAGGAGTCAAATAAGATTGCAAGTTCTCATTCCTCTTCACCCGTCTCTGTTGCCACACAGGCTTGCCACTCAGAGAAACACATCGGACACTTCTACACGCTGCCTCCTGCGCACGTCCGGCCCCTGTTTCCAAACAGCCTCCCATGGCGCTATCAACAACAGGCAGGTTCTTCTCTGGATCTGCAACAGGAAGTAATGGCTTTAACAGACTGGGTATAAATGGTGTGTGATTATTTCTAGACAAAGACGTTCAATGAGACCTGCATCATGGTGCGGCAGCCAGCCCTGGAGGTCATCTCTTACTTGAAAAAAGCCGACTACAGCCAACCTGCAGTGAGATACCTGTTCTGTATCCTTCAGAGCACAGAGGCCTCGAATGAAAAATATATTTCAACAAAAATTAATTTCCCCCCGATTCTTGAATATAACTGCTGCTGTTGTCCTTATCGGGGGGCTCAGATGGATTGAGGGGGAGTGGAAAAACAATGTCTCTTTGTCACGCGCTCCATTACTGTTACGCACAGGGATGGCTGGTTCTTCACGTCCCTGATGGTGAGATGAACAAAAATCACACAATTAACTGAAAGCTAGAAAGTGTACCAACCCGTCTGCATCTCCTCTGCCTCATGCAGCCCACCAGTGGGTGAAGAACTGTAAGGAGCTGCTGCCTTCATCCTATAGTTCATCTCGCTTTGACCAGCCGCTGCAGGCCACTACGTGGTTACGCAACTTCAAAGTCACCAATGAACCTTTTCTTTCAAAGGTAAGATTTGGTCGTTTATTAACTTGGCTGGTGGGGTTTCACAACCAGAGGCCAAGGATTGCATTAGATGGCCCTTTTCTCCCATTGTTAACCATTTTCCCAAAGCTAAAGGAGCAACATTTTAGGGCTGAAACAATCATAATTAATCAATTATTGAAATAACTGTCAACTATTTTAGTAAACAAGTGTATAGGGACTCCATAACATGCCTTTAGTAAAAGAGCCACCAACCTATAGCAGTAATTATATCACAAATTGAAGAAAAAAATCAATGATTAAACATTTTGCACATAAAATAAATAACTTTCATGCGTCGATGTGCCTTATCCAGGACACCTCAAATGGAAAAGTTTAAATGTGGTTGAAATTCTGTAGGGAAAAGAACATTTTTAAAGAAGCTTTTAATATCAGATTTTTTATTGAAAAAAATAATCGATTAGCTAAATGATTAGTTGCATATTTATTCTTGCAGCTGTCAACAGATGCTAAAGATGCTGTTTCAATTCATATCAAACTAAAAAGAAATGCTAAAAAATGTAACAAGTGGCTCTTGGATAACATGTTAGGTTTAAAAAGCCGTTTTTCTTCTGCAATTTTAAGTACAATTAGCGTTTTTGTTGTTTCCATTTAAACCATCTAGAAACCAATTGATTCTTTGGACTGTAATACAAAATTTCTCCTCTGGATTTTAAGAGTTGCCTTTTTATTGATAAAGTACGTAGAACTTAGATGACGTTTACGCTCACTAAGCTCACTCAGAACTGAAATATTAAAGTGTTTTTGATTTGCACAAGTATTCTCACAACCTGAAGCTGCATTTTCCTCAGTGGTCGTGTTACAACTAAAATGTCAATGAACTGTAGAGGGATATTAGAATTAAAGATTTAGTAGACATTTGTATTTGGCCTCCTTTTAATCAACACCCTATAATAAAGTTCAGTGCTGCTAAATGCTGATTTATGATTTCAATCTCTGAGCCTACAGAGGGCATTATGAAACCTCTCATTATGAAACCACATTTTTTAGACAGAATTTCAATCATGTTTGATTTTAAAAACAAATCTGTCTTTTTAAACGTTTCCTTTTTAGATTAAAACAAAGGAGCGGTATATGTGGACAAAAAGGGAATCCACCGAGGCGGGGAGTCCACTTGGAGAGCTGGTGGATCAGGTCAGTCCCCTGAAGCCGTCTTTATCCTCCATTAAATCCACGGTTTGGTTAATAATGAGGTCTTTCTCTCACTCCTGCTTTTCTCATGAGCTCTGCTTTATTTCCGCTCGAGTTAACTCTGCTTCAAGAGTCTTTAAAGTTTCATCTTTCCCCAGGCTGAGCGGTGATCAATAGCCGATGAGCTGAGCAGAATAATGGATCAGCTCAGTGTTGTACCGCACACATCGATGAGGACAGAAAGCTGCTGTGGGTTTATGAGCAGCTACATAAACTCCCGTTTTGTCTGTCACTCTTCAGTTTAGGCAGATTTATTGCATCCATCTGACTTGTCTGTGTTGCTGTTTCTGGAGTCCGCTGTGCCGTATGCTAACATGACTGGAGGAAATGCTGATAAGCATCTGTGTCTGCATTATTTGATTTATTTTTCCACTCTTCTATCTATTACTTCCTGAGTATTTTGTCTTTTTTTTATCTGATGAAAGGTTTAGACTTGAAATGAAATGCATTCTGGATGAAATCCTTCTCCTTTTTACTGTAATATAGTTTGATATATATTTATATGTATTTTTTTCTACTTTTACAGTATTGCAGTTTGCCTCCCGTTTATATGACTGTCATCAGGTCCTACCTCCTTTGCTGCAGGGCATTTCTCGAGTGAAGAGCAGCAGTGATGTGGTGGGGGCAGTGATGAAGGAACTCAGGCTCCAAAGCGGCCAACAGGGAGCTGGCTTCCATCTGGTGGTGGCGGTGGACGGTGTGAATGCCCTGTGGGGAAGATCCACCATCAAGAAGGAGGACAAGACAGCTGTAATGGAAACCCATCTGCTATGCTCAATCATTTCTTTTGGTTTGTTTTTCCACAAACAGGAAGTCATATATTCCTTTCTAATTGTCCTCAGGTGGATCCGGAGGAGCTGACTTTAGTTTATAATCTAAGAAAGCTGATGAGGAATGACTGGGTGAGAGGAATACAAGAGTATGACCATCAAAGGGCTGTTTTTAAGAAAACCTCTGACCTTTATTGTCTTGTCTCAGAGCGGAGGCGCCATCATTACCACTCTGTCTCAGACGGGCTCTCTCTATGCTCCAAAATCTGCCTACTTGCCTCAAGAGCTGCTTGGAGAGGTGAGAGAAAATTCTGTTTCAGCTTAAAATCCAATCGACCCGCCCTCAGGGGGCTGGAACTTAAACATTTCTGCAGCTCTGGGTACATAGAAAATAAGAAAGTGACAAATCTCCTTTTTATGGGGTTTTAAAAAAATAGAAAGTGTCATGAACGTAATAATCAATTTGCCTTTTTTTTTTAAAGTCTTGAATTCCTTCAGAGGTTTTATACGGAGTCTTGGATTAATTTCAGATACAATGCCTTACAGTATTTATTGTAACCTCAGAGTGTGTCCAGATTGAACTATGTAGCTGCAATCTTAAAGGTATTTCATTGAGTTTTTATCCTTTATACCAAAGTGGTGCACAACTGAAGTATAATGAATAGGATATAGGATTTTCAAAAGCTCTTTATAAGCAAAAATCTGAATGATGTGGAATGCATCTGTATCCATCCGCTTTCAGTCAATCTTTTATTGCTAGTAGTCTATCCACCTTATAGCATCTAAAATCGTTCTTTACTGAAGAGCTCATGGATGGAGTGCCTATGAACTTTTAAGCCTTGATATATTCGAGGTTGGATTTGGCTCTGGACTTTGACAGGGCCTTTTTAATACACGTATGCTTTGATCCAAGCCATTTAATCTGTTAATTGAACCTCTGCCTTAGTCTTTACCCCCTGCTAAAAAAACAGGTTTATTTTTTAGGATTACCCATAATTAAGCCTTGAAATATATTCTAATATAAGCAGACCATAAACTGGCATAATGCTGCCACTACCATGCTTCAGGGTGTTCAAAGTTGTGTGTAGGGTGCGCTTTGCATACAAAACCTCATCTGAGGCCCTATTTATTGTATTACTTGTGACTCCACATTCTGAAGGAGCTAAGCTTGTCACTCTCGATCAGTTTTGATGCATCTCTGTTTCAACATGCCTGGATATTATCCCATCAGCACATCACTGTAGAGCTTATCTGTATGCTAGTCAGACAGGTTAGCCATTGTACTCATCTGTAAAGAACAAGGGACTCATGATAAGGTTGCAGGAAACCTTTGAAGATTTACGTTTCAGACGACTGCTTTAGGTGGATGCCATTGTCTTTGTAGGCTAGCAGATGTGTTGTACTGTTGGAGAAATTTTGAGCATTCTAGAAATTTCCTGACATGTGCCAGCATAGGCCATATGTGGGCTATAAGTTACAGGTAAGTTATCTGATCGTTGACATAAGTTAAGAGTAAGTTACTCATAAGTCTTGGTGTCTAGCTTATCCAAAACCTATACAGTGTATAGTAACTTGTGCATAACTTATGCGTAGCTTATCCAGAACTTATCTCTAACACTTATCGACGTATTTAACATGTTCCAGACGGCCGCTGAACGAGTTTCAAATTACAGCTACTGTATAATGGCCTTTTGGCAGAGTTTTGGTATAAAAGGGGGTTCACAGGAGGAACCGTCATTTCTCCTCCAGACTTCCAACATAGTTTGAGCGAGAAGGTGGGTGTGATGGATCCACGCTGCGCCCACGACCATGACGACCACACTTCCTAGCAGACATGACGCTGAATCTGCTGCGACTGCAAACCTCACCACCACCTAAACCCTCACAGAACAGATGTATTCTGCTTAAACTTGCATTTCTCATGTCTGGTTTACTGAAGCTGCCAGAAATTAATCTGTTCCACATTTTTCGGTGTAGCATTAGTAAATATTTCCAACATCATGTATTATATATTTTTTTCCTACTACTTTGTGAGCACTTATGTAAACCCTCTCTTAAATACACTTAAGTTTTTTTGTGGTTGTAAAGATATTTATTTAAAATTGGATGTAGAAGGCTGTCACTTTTCAATAAGACCTGAAGCAGAAATCTATCCCTTATAACATTCCTCTCCTAATATTGTGGTTTTGGAGTATTTGAGTTGGACTGTTTGGCAGGAAAGTAATGATTCAACCGACTGTTAACTGGTTGTTCTTATTTTCTTGTAGGATATTAAGGAAGTGTTTTGCAGTACAAAGGGGGTGTAAGCATATAATGTGCCACATTATTCCTTTTAATGCTTCAGCTCTTTACAATTTGACTTAATTTAGTCATTTGTGACCAATTGTAAGCATATTTCTTATAGGGCTGTATACCAGTAAATCAGTTCATCTTTGGGCTGATCTATGCTGAGGGGCATTAAACTATAAGTTTTACAACAGGGTCATATAACCTATCTGATGGAAAACATTTCTATTGTATTAATTACTATTTATCCTGAAATATGTTGACTTAGTGGGTTTTTTTTATTTATTTTTTATGCAGATTTGAAAACATTTCTGATTAGTTTCATCCCTCTGATCTCCCGAAGTGCCTGAAGCAATCGTCATGGTTTCCGGATATAATTTTTACATAAAAAAAAAAAAGAACACTGACTCTGATCTTTGTGCTCATCTGGGCATAATAGTTGATGGGATTCAAAAGTACTTTATTAAACCCAAAGGGAAAGGAAATATAGAATATAAAATAAAAGATAGAAAATTAATTTGAATGTCTTGCACCCCTGTAGGTGATAGATTTTATGTTTCTTTTCTGTAATCTCTTCTGTGTCGTCCTTAAAGAGGGGCTTTGACAGCATGGATCCGTTCGTCCCTGTATCGGTGCCCAACTACAGCGAGAAAGAGTTCGAGAGCTGTTACCTTTACTACATGGATCGCAACTGGCTGCAGCATCCACTCAGTGAGTGTTTGTTGGCCTGGCTGTTATGTGATGAAAGATGACTCGTAACAAAAGGCGTTCTCACCATGTTTGCTTTCCCTTCAGGTCGAACAGAAGAAGGGAAGAAGGAACTCATATTCTTGAGTAACAGGAATCCATCTGTGTTGGAAAGACTTTGTGGCTTTTTGTGAAGTCACAGAACCTTTATTGCAACAGTATAGAAATATACAAGCAAATATCCATGTGTGTAATGTGAATCATGCTATAAATTATATTACTCTGTTGCTTTGTTAATAAAACACTGTTAAAAACTGTTTTTCTTTTTAACGATGGTATTAAGTGTTCAGGATGATCTGCTAGAGAGTAGGATTCTTGTTTCAATTAATAAAGGCAAACGGTTAAGGGTCCTGCAGCAGGAAGGAAATCCCAAACCATAACACTGCCATCATTGTGTTGCTATAACTGTAGATGTATTCTTTTTCTGAAATTGTCTATTTTACAGTGGCGTGCAGACCTGAAAAATTCTAACCTGTCAACGTGATATTTTCCAAAAGTCCTCAAGATCATCTAGAATATTTTTGGAAAACGAGACATGTCTTTATCGTCTTCCATGTTTATGCCTTAAAAACTTATGTAAATGCAACTATTGCTGATTGGTGAACAATGACATGAGGCTTACAGGGCTTTATATGCTGGATACTGGACCTAGGTACCAATGTTTTTATTTTTCAAATATTTTATTAATTTATTTTCAAATATATATATATATATTTATATATATATATTGTGTGTGGATAACATTACTGAGTTTTGCCATTTCAAAGGTACATTTATTTATTTTTTTTAGCACATTTAGAAAAATTGTTTATGGTTTGCCATATTGCCAGCCCAGCTGGATTTTTCAATTCAGTTTATTTCTATAGCGCCAATCCACAACACGTGTCATCTCAAGGCACTTTACAGTTCACCAGATCATACAGTCAAATTGATTCAAAGTTTTCAATCTAAGGAAAACCAGTTGATTGCATCGACTCATTGACTTGAATGCAATCCTTCACACTTGGCATGCTTGCAGCGACAGTGGAGAGGAAAAACTCCCTTTAACAGGAAGAAACCTCCAGCAGAACCATCTTTGAAGAATAAAATTTAAATCACATCCTTCCCCAGTTCTATTTTAACTTAGTCTTTGCAAATATGAAAGAAAAGAAGACGAATTTAATGAAATTCTCCTCTTTTGCCAACATACAACAGGGGTTTTTGTTTTTATTGTTTTAATTATCTTAGTTCAAATATCTTTATCTTATTTCATTTTAGTACTCATCAATATAGCAACTTTTCAGTATGTTTTTCTCCTATTCCAAAATACATGGTTTATGGTTGGTTAAAAATGTGTACAAATATCTTAAAATTATCTGTTACACGATCATATGAAAATAACATTTGGATATTTCTTTTCTAACAAACCTGAACCTGTCTTTACAGTGTAGCGCCCTCTGGTGGCATATACTGGTTAGTGCACAGTTGGTCACGTGATTGTTCCAAAACACACGTGACTGGCTCCTAAAAGTGATCAGAAAATGATCAGGAAGTTCTGCCATGGCTTGTGGGACACCGATACAGTGACGAAGGAGTAATTGTAGCAGCGCTTTAGCTTCAGGACATCTCGTAGCTTCTGTCTGCTTCCTCTAAAGGTGGTTGGATCGTTTTTAACAGCTCTGGTGGACAGATGTCTCTGATCCAGCTGAGTTAACAGGTTCAGTTGTTGAATTCTCAAGTCCTTACACCTTTATTTGTCTGCGGGTGAAATGATGTTGCCGCCATCGCTTGTTTTAGCTCTTTTTCTCAGCGCAGCTGATGTGGTCTTTTGCACAGGTAACCTGAAACAGAAACATTTCCTCCTTCTGTGTTGTGCACTGATAATGGCCCCTCCCTCTCATAGGAACCACTGGATGTGTTGCCAGAAACTTTGGCCATGACTCTGTGGTGTGTGAATGTAATTCCACTTACTGTGACAGTGTTGGTCCAGTCATGGTTCCACCTCTGGGTCAGTACTCCACCTACCTGAGCAGCAGAGCGGGCAGCAGGATGGAGGCAGGCCAGGGTCAGGTCCAGGTCAACAGCAGTGGAGCAGGTAAGAGGATGAGGATTGCAATGATAGAACACCTCTGCTCTCTCCTAAACAGTTTCCTCCTTCCAGGTCTCAGGCTGACGATTGTTCCCTACCAGAAGTATCAGAAGATTAGGGGATTCGGAGGAGCCATGACCGATGCAGCAGCCATCAATATACTTTCTCTTTCTGCTGGTGCACAAGACCAGCTACTGCGTCAGTACTTCTCTAAAGAAGGTAAAGATTAAAGAGACTTATTTATACCACTTTATGTTATAAATTAACACCATGTCTTTTTACCCTTTTAGAGAAGTTGTTAAACTATTTTCAGCATAATAAAGATGACACATTAATTACATTTCTTTCTGCTACTTATTTGGCAGAGATCATGATTTTAATAAAAAATGGGTAAGAAAGTATAAATTGGCTCATAAATGGAGTTATTCCTGTCCACAGTCGCCATTTGTTTGCTCAGAAGTGGACTGAACTTCCTAAGAAAGAAAACTTTTGACCAGTTAACATTATAAGCTCACTGTAACTTTACTTTATTAAAACCAGGATAAAATTATAATGTCGTAATTTACTTTTAAGATCTACATGATTAGTTGATGTAGTTATCTAGAGATTTGCTTTCATAAGCTGGATAAGCTCCAATAACTTGTGCAATAACTAATGTGCAATCACTATTTCATACCCTGTGCAATAACCTGTTTTATATTTAATACTCAGTGGAATAACAATTTATACAAAAATACCCATTTATATAAATACCCATTTAATACCCTGTGAAATAACCCTGTGTAATAACACTGGTAAATAACAGACTCCTTTTGTTGGATCCGGTATGTGTGTATATATATATATATATATATATATATATATATATATATATATATATATATATATATATATATATATATATATGTGTGTGTGTATGGATATGTATGGATATGTGTGTATATATGTGTGTGTATATATGTGTACGTATGCATGTATGTATATATGTGCATGTATGCATCTATGTATATATGTGCATGTATGCATCTATGTATATATGTGCATGTATGCATCTATGTATATATGTGTATGTATGCATGTATGTATATATGTGCATGTATGCATGTATGTACATATGTGCATGTACGCATGTATGTATATATGTGTATGTATGCATGTGTATATATGCATGTATGTATATGTGTCACACATATACATATATACATATGTATGTATGTATGTATATAATACAAACATACATACATACTATTCATACATACTATGTATGTAGGTATGTATATGTATGTATGTATATATGTTTATGTATGTAGGTAAGATAAGAAGGGAGGCTCCTTCTGTGATTGACCCATTCAGAATATAACCAGCTCCATGTTGAGATCCTTTTGCAAACGGCTACAGTGCATGGAATGTGACACAACAAACTGAAATTACTCAACAAAAGAAGCAAATTGACATTATAAATCCATCAGCAATATCAAAATGCCAAGCTGGTTATAAACCACTGAAGAGCCTGAACAGTTTGTTTCTCTGCCTTGTACCAGGTATCGGCTATAGCGTTGTGCGTGTCCCCATGGCCAGCTGTGACTTCTCCACTCGTCTGTACACATACGCTGACTCACCTTCGGACTATGAACTGAAAAACTTTGCTTTAGCCCCTGAGGACGTGAACATGAAGGTCTCCGTCTTTATAATGGCACAGAAACATGTTCATCTCTTTTGTGTCTTCATCTCCATCCTCCTCTTTGTTTTTAGATCCCTCTGCTGCTGCGTGCCCAGGCCTTGTCTCCTCGCCCCCTTTCCCTGCTGGGCAGTGCTTGGAGCGCCCCCGCCTGGATGAAAACTAATGGTGAACTAATAGGAAAGGGTTCCCTGAAGGGCCAGCCGGGAGGCAAGGAGCATAAAACATGGGCTCAGTACTATGTCAGGTCATTTGTGGTTCATTTACTTTGAATTGTCACACATCAGACATGCCTGATACTATAGAGATATACTCTGATGTGCTTTAACTCTCCCTCACAGGTTCCTTGAGGAATATGCCAAGTATAACCTAACCTTCTGGGCACTGACTACAGGAAATGAGCCCTCTGCAGGACAAATGGCAAACTACAGGTCTTTGATTTAATTTGTAACACTGTGCAGCATCCTTTAGGATTTAAAATGCAGAAAGTCACATTAGAGTCTATTTGTGGTTACAGCTTCCAGGCTCTTGGCTTTACTCCTGAGGAGCAGAGGGACTGGGTGGCTCTGGACTTGGGCCCGGCACTGCAGTCCTCATCACACCAACATACACACATCCTGATACTGGATGACAACCGCCTGCTGCTGCCCCACTGGGCTAAAGTGGTGAGTCCAAGGACAGACAGATGAAGCGGTAGGGAAAGTCCTTTACTAACTTAATTTAACCTACATGGATGCAGATGGGATCAGAAATCACAAACTGCAGTGTTTTATGAAACAATCAGTGGATCAAACATTCATAAAGGGAAAAAAATTAGAATACTGTTCCAAGAGGAATCTGATTAAGAATTGGAAGTTCAGCTGCTCATGTGGCTGCAGTGAAATACACTCAACACTAATATATATACAACACTTTTGGTTTTACTCCCATATTTTATGAGACAAACTCAAATATCTAAAACTTTTCCTCTTATACATTATAAAACCATTTCCCTCAAATATCTAGTCTAAATCTGTGATAGTGAGCACTTTGCTGAAAGAATCCATCCCATCTCACAGGTGTGCCATTTCAAGGTGCTCGTTAGACACCATGATTTGTGCACAGGTGTGCTTTAGACTGCCCACAATAAAAGGCCAATCTGAAAGGTGGTTTTATCACACAGCACAATGCCGCAGATGCCTCAAGGTTTGAAGGAGCGTGGAATTGGCATGCTGACAGCAGGAATGTCAACCTGAGCTGTTGCTCGTGTATTGAATGTTAATTTCTTTACCATAAGCCGTCTCCAAAGGCTTTTCAGAGAATTTGGCAGTACATCCAATCAGCCTCACAACCGCAGACTACGTGTAACCACACCAGCCCAGGGCCTGTTCAGACCAGCCACTCCAACAGCCGCCGAAACAGTTTACAAACCAAAGAATTTCTGCACAAATTGTCAGAAACCCTCACAGGGAAGCTCATCTGATTGCTTGTCCCCGTCATCGGGGTCTCCACCTGACTCTGGGTTGTCGTCGTAACCAATTTGAGCGGGAAAATGTTCACATTCACTGGTGTCTGGCACGTTGGAGGTGTTTTCTTTACACGGATGAATCCTGGTTTACACTGAGATCCTGAGGCCCATTGTTGTGCCATACATCCAAGATCATCAGCTCATGTTGCAGCTGGATAATGCATGGTCACATGTTGCAAGGAGCTGTACTCAGTTCTTGGAAGCCCAGTTCTTGCCTGGCCTGCATACTCAGCAGACATGTCACCCATTAAGCATGTTTGGGATGCTCTGGTTCGGCATATATGACAGCGTTAATCAGTTCCTGCCAATATCCAGCAACTTCGCCAACCATTGAGGAGTGGACCAACATTCTACAGGCCACAACTGAGAACCTGATCAACTCTGTGTGAGGGAGATGTGTTGTACTGCATCAGGCAAATAGTGGTCACACCAGATACTGACTTGATACTGATCCCCACCAAAAATAGAGCATAACTGTACCTTTCTGTGGTCTTTCATTGTGAGCAGCCTAAGGCACAGCTGTTAATCATGGTGTCTAATATGGCACACCTGTGAGGTGGGATGGATTATCTCAGCAAAGGAGAAGTGCTCACTGTCACAGTTTTAGACCGGTTTGAGAACAATATTTGATGGAAATGGTGATATTGTGTATTTGGAAAATGTTTTAGATCTTTGACTTCATCTCATAAGAAATGGGAGCAAAACCAAAAGTGTTTATATTTGTGTTGAGTGAAGAAGCTTTATTAAAATGACATATACTGGTCTACCTGAGCTCTGATGGACATATATCAAATATTTGTGGTTTTCTCTGATATTTAATTGGCCTTTGAAATCTGAGAAAGGATACTTAGAAGGTCTGAAATCCACTCCATCCTTTGTTTATGTAAATCAGTTCAAGACATGTTCCACAATTGATCTGAGACGAGTTCAGCTAAAAAATGCACTTCAGTGGGACTTCAATACAAAGTAATTGCAAACTAAGTAGATTTTATTCTAAATCTTAAATATGGGCTAATAGACTGGCCATAGATATTTGCTCTGGTAGATACATCTGAGATCTGGACCTAACAGAATGGGAATACGCTATCCACAGCAGACTTATAGAAGATACACTATATTGCCAAAAGTATTTGCTCACCCATCCAAATTATTGGAATCAGGTGTTCCAATCACTTCCATGGCCACAGGTGTATAAATTCAACCACCTAGGCATGCAGACTGTTTTTACAAACATTTGTGAAAGAATGGGTCGCTCTCAGGAGCTCAGTGAATTCCAGCGTGGAACTGTGATAGGATGCCACCTGTGCAACAAATCCAGTCGTGAAATTTCCTCGCTCCTAAATATTCCACAGTCAACTGTCAGCTGTATTATAAGAAAATGGAAGTGTTTGGGAACGACAGCAACTCAGCCACGAAGAGGTAGGCCACGTAAACTGACGGAGCGGGGTCAGCGGATGCTGACGCGCATAGTGCGAAGAGGTCGCCAACTTTCTGCAGAGTCAATCACTACAGACCTCCAAACTTCATGTGGCCTTCAGATTAGCTCAAGAACAGTGCGCAGAGAGCTTCATGGAATGGGTTTCCATGGTCGAGCAGCTGCATCCAAGCCATACATCACCAAGTGCAATGCAAAGCGTAGGATGCGGTGGTGTAAAGCACGCCGCCACTGGACTCTAGAGCAGTGGAGACGCGTTCTCTGGAGTGACGAATCGCGCTTCTCCATCTGGCAATCTGATGGACGGGTCTGGGTTTGGCGGTTGCCAGGAGAACGGTACTTGTCTGACTGCATTGTGCCAAGTGTAAAGTTTGGTGGAGGGGGGATTATGGTGTGGGGTTGTTTTTCAGGAGCTGGGCTTGGCCCCTTAGTTCCAGTGAAAGGAACTCTGAATGCTTCAGCATACCAAGACATTTTGGACAATTCCATGCTCCCAACTTTGTGGGAACAGTTTGGAGCTGGCCCCTTCCTCTTCCAACATGACTGTGCACCAGTGCACAAAGCAAGGTCCATAAAGACATGGATGACAGAGTCTGGTGTGGATGAACTTGACTGGCCTGCACAGAGTCCTGACCTCAACCCGATAGAACACCTTTGGGATGAATTAGAGCGGAGACTGAGAGCCAGGCCTTCTCGTCCAACATCAGTGTGCGACCTCACAAATGCGCTTCTGGAAGAATGGTCAAAAATTCCCATAAACACACTCCTAAACCTTGTGGACAGCCTTCCCAGAAGAGTTGAAGCTGTTCTAGCTGCAAAGGGTGGACCGACGTCATATTGAACCCTATGGATTAGGAACGGGATGTCACTTAAGCTCATATGTGAGTCAAGGCAGGTGAGCAAATACTTTTGGCAATATAGTGTATGTAGCATCTTAGTGCAAACGGCAAAGTTTCCTAAGTCTGTTGTCCAGGTGAACACCAAGTTATTTATACTCTTCCTCCATCTTTTTCATTCTTCTCCCATGCTCACATTCAGGATCAGATGATTGTTTCCACACCATACCACAAAGCTGTTCACCAGCTCCCTGTACTCAGCTTCATGTCCATTTCTGATGCATCCAATGATTGCAGACTCATCTGAGTATAACTGCAGATGGCAGTAGTCTCTCTGGAACTGGACGTCAGACTTGTACAGAGTAAAAAGGAATGGAGAGAGTTCCATCTCCTGTGATCCTCTGAAGCTGCTAACTACCTGATTAGACAGCTGACCCTTCAGTCTAACAAACTGTGGTCTGTTTGTCAGGTCGTCTTTGATCCGGGCGATTGTTATTGCCTCCACCTGAGTCTTCTGCAGTTTTTGCTTAAAACGTTGTTATAAGTATAGAAAAGTGCAGCTGTGTGGGATAAATGACACTTAGGTGCAAAAAAATTTGAAAACTTTCTCCTTTTTCCCCACATAACACTTCCTTGAATTTTAACAGGGGTCTAAGCTCTTCCAGAGCCATCATTTGACCTTTGTTCAGGATAAAATAGTTAGAGCCAAGAATGACCTGCAGAGGAGAATTACAACATTAGATGCGAGTCTTTTGCATCATATGGATATAACTTAGCAACAACACTAGCTATTAGAAATGTGATATTTGTTTCTTGTCTTCACATTTTCATGTGAGGTAGATTTTTATTTTTAGGTTGTACCCTGCAGGTTTCCCTGCTCCACCTCAAGCAGAGGAGTTTAAATTCATCTTTTTCATCCTTGATAAAAGTTTTGACTTTTGGATGTGTGGAACCATTCATGAGCTTGTCTGTACAGTTCCTCAACTTTAAGAGCATAATAAATATATGACCAATGTTTCAAACAAAAATGAGGGAAAGACTTCACTGAAGAAGGTAATGAAAGGAAGGAGACAAAGAAGAATGAAAGATTGGATTAAAGCCATAACCTGAGGTAGGTCAGGGGAAAGGATACTAGTAAGGGAGGGAGGATGGGTGGAAAAGGGGAAGTAAGGATGGAGATGGTCATAGAGAAAGATACAGCAAAGAAAAGAGGACAAAAACAAGAAAGTGACAAAAAACATGGGTGATTTATGGACAGAGACAAGCAAGGGATAAAATGGTGTTAGAGAAAAAGAAATACTTTTATTTCCTTTTCCATATTTCCTTTTCCATACTTTACCAGACATGGAAAATAGTCAAATCTTTTAGAGCTGTTTATTTTTTCTGACATTGGAGCTCTGCTTTGCATGGGAGCTATCATTAAATCTGTATTTTATTTTGGGAATGTGATCAAATGGGGATGGATGTATTAAAGGATTAAAGAAAACGCACACATCAAGAATTTAAATTTTCTGCATCAAAGAATAACTTTTAGATTCTTTTGAGTTTTTATTGGCCTTCAAACACTGTTTTTCAGGCTCTTTTTTAAAATAACCTGCTTTATAGAGTAATTGCTTTGGATTCAGTCGGGAAGGTTGCCATTGCCCTGCATCTGAGTGCAGAGCACTAATATGGTTCAACCTTCACCCAAGGTCACATTTTAGTAGAAATTAGAGTACCTGAAAGCTGGTTTAATGTATATAGATTAGTTTCACACAATTAATCTCCAGTTAAAGTACATTTTTATTTTTCTTGGCCCCTGCAGGTTCTCAGTGATGTTCATGCAGCACGATACATTCATGGCGTGGCAGTGCACTGGTACGCAGACGGTCTGGTCCCTGCAGAGATTAGCCTGGGAGCCACTAATCAACTCTACCCAGAGTACTATCTGTTTGGCACGGAGGCCTGCGCTGGCTGGACACCACTGAACCGAGGAGTGAAGCTGGGAAGCTGGGACAGGGCAGAACAGTACGCTCATGACATTATAGAGGTGAGCTGATCTCCCTGCATGCATGAGGGTTTGTACATGTTCAGTCAGATCCCCGGTTAGAGACGTCAGATTTGACAAGCTGCAAGTCGTCCCAGAGAGGCGAGTTCTCCCCCGCCACCCATGCTGCAGTGCAGGTTAAATGTTACACTCTGCTGCACACTATAGAAGAACTGCCTGCAGGGCTGCAGAGCAAGCTGGAACTGGTCTTCATCTTTCTTAACTTTCAAAGGGGGGAACTAGACTACTTCCATTCTATTCATTTTGTTCTCATTTGGGTAGAAGACATCCTGGGTCAAGAGGAACTTGATACTCTTTGTGCCTCTCTGCTATACTATGTTGTCATGTCACGTTTTTTTTTTTTGCTGGGATCTTATATGATGGATTAACACAAATTATAATTGTGAAGTGCAAGTGATATTTTTGCAGTGGTAGCGTTAGCTTAATCTGCACCTTTAAGTCCTTTGGCCATGTTTCCATCAGCTTTGCAGAGAGCAAAATGGAAATGTTTACCCATTCATCTTTAAGAGACTGAAGCTCAGTCAGAATAGACGGAGTAAATCTCTGAACTCCAGTTTTGTAGCTCTGGCTGACTGTTAGTCATTGTGGCGCTGATAGAGGAATTACCACCCCAGTCTCAAGCCCTCTGCAGCCTCCAGCAGCTTTTCTTCTGGAATTGTCCTGTATTTAGCTTGAGGCTGGGCGATATGAGCGAAAAAGTAATCGCTCTAAATTGTATGGCAATGCACAATGTTTTCATAAAATAATTCTAAAGATGCACCTCTGATTCAAAGCTTTGTCCCTAATGTTGCACAAGCACATTTTCTAACAAATGGATTTAGATAAACAAAAGATAAATGTCCTAATAACCTACAGGTATTCAGAAAAGTACTATCAAATTGCAATCTTGACCATTCCAATATAAGGTATTATCTTCTATCTTGTTCCATATTTGCTATATTTTTAAATGTCTATCTATTACCCAGCACTAAAAGGAGCTTATCTGTAGATTAGCCGTGTCCCCTATATATGCTATGTTTGTAAACTGCATATGAGAACTTCTTATGGCTATACTTAATAATATATAAATATATATATATATTTATTTATTATTTTATTTTTTTTGTTGTTGCCTCTCTACATGAAGTTGAAAATTGCAAAACAGACAAGTATTGATTTGTCCCAACAGAACTGTGGATTCTTGCATCTCTTCCTGTTACTGCAGTCTTCCAAGCAGCCATTCTACCTGCACTGTTTTTAACTTTGTGTTTTTCCTATTGTCTTATATAACAGGATGATGGATAGAGTAACATGGAGATGTCAAAAGCTTTTGATATTTTCTTAATCTGTTGCTTCTTTAAAATTGGCTAAAAGAGGAGTAAAAGCACCATCAACCATTTCAGGTGTTTTCTTGTTGAATCTTAATTGCTGCATGTTTTTTTCTTCCATTTTATGGTTTAACTAATATTCTGTTGGTTTATCATATAAAATCCCAGTAAAATATTTTGCGGTTTGAGCTTTAGAACTTCAAACTGCAAAAGATTTTAGTGATGAGACACTAGATGTTCAGTTAATAGATCCACTTAATGAAACCACCATCTTACTCAGGAGTCTTAGTCTCTGTTTCTAAAGTGAGGAGTGGTTCTCTGCCTCAGGACTTAAATCACTATGTTGTTGGCTGGACTGACTGGAACTTGGCGCTGAACCCGACTGGCGGACCAAACTGGGTCAAGAACTTTGTAGACAGCCCCGTCATTGTGGATGCTGAGCGGGACGTCTTTTACAAGCAGCCAACTTTCTACAGCATGGCCCACTTTAGGTGATCAGATTTTTTTTTTGTTTTTTGTTTACTTTAAATTAAATGTGTTTTTCACTTTTTTTTTTTTTTGTACAATGAAATCTTTATGTACAGTACGTTCCTGTGGGAGGGATCACAGAGGGTGGGGGTGGCTGCTAGCATGAAGACTCAGCTGGAGTTCTCCGCCTTCATCAGACCAGACGGCTCTGTGGTGCTGATTGTTCTCAACAGGTACTAATAAAGAACCCAGATCTATTAGCTGCTGTTTTTAAGGTTAATACTTATCCCGCTTTGTGTTTCTGTGTTCAGGTCATCTTCTACCATCTCGTTTGAGGTCTGGGATCCTGCTGTGGGTTACATTCCCTGCACTGCTCGAGGCCACTCACTGCTCACCGTTGCTTGGAAAACGCACTGAGATTTAAGAATATTTACACTCCCAACATTTCTCTGATCACTGGTTTCACAATCATTTCTAAATCACATTACACTTCCAGCTTCTCATTACCCAGACTGATACTTTTCATTAGTTTGCAGCTCTTTAAGTCTACCTTTTTGGCCAGAAACGATATTCTTAAGTGGATACATTTAATACCTTATGTTCTATTTTTACCAAGTGACCATCCCTGTACCATCCCAAGCAATTTTCACATAGGGAGTAAAAAAACAGCAGCCAACACAGATGGAAAAGGAGTAAAATGTGGGTCCGTTAAGGGTCCTATATGCATTCCACACCTGAGGCTTAACTGGTTTTGCTCACAGAAGTGAAACCCATATATGCAACCCCCATGGATACGAATATAGGCCGGGACCTTGATTGTTTAATTGCTTTGGAGTCTTTCAACAGTCTATGCCTGCTGTTGGTCGATTAGTTGGGGTTTAAAATGATCAGTTTCAAATTCAAAAGTGGGCTTATCAGTCCGTTACAGATCTACAAACAACTGTGCAGTCTAGCTAAAAGCTTCACACCCACAGCGGACACCGTTCTCATTTATCTGATAGGTTAAGGTTTGTTAAAGGTACAGTGGAGGATGTTCTTTTTCCCGGGTGGATCATCAAAATAAGCATCCTTATTGTCAATCATTGTGGTGATATGTTTACGTAAGGTGTTCTACGTGCTCCTCCCCATTTTCACTTACCGGTGGTGAGGACGACGTGGGAAAATTGCAAATCTTCTAATGGAAAATAAGCTTGTATGAGCGATGCAAACAGCATCTTTCAAACAGCGCATGCACAAGGGGAAATGGTCTCGTGCACGCTTTCACGTGTTTAATGAGCATTTCTTTTCGGGAGCGGGTACAGGGTTGTGCATGTGCAAGTGGAGAGGGCGGGTCTTTTCAAATATTCGTGAAAATCCTCCACTATAACTTTAAGCTCTCCAAAGTTGGGTTTCAGTCTAAATGAGCTTTGTCCTTTGATGCTTAAAACCAACGAAAGTCCTTGGCCGCTTACTGAACAAGCCTTCCCAACCCCTGAAAATGTTGTATTACTACCTCTGAAAAGCAGATGAGTATAAGGGGAAAAAATGAAGTATTAAGATCCTCTGCACTGATATGCTATTTTATTTTGCAGACTATTTCACTGCAAATGTGAGGGTATGAAACAATAACAGTAGCTCAACTGGCATGTAGCCTTCATCTGTCCCTACATTTCACACCCGTTTGGTTTATCTGCTGGTGATTGGAAAGGAAGCAGACCCAATACCAGCTTCTGATTTTACATTTAGATGGTTTTCTTCCCCCTTATTATTTAAAAATCTTATTTCAGTTAAGTTTATGTGATATTTTCAACAATTCTAATCCATAACAACTGGAAATGATTTATTCATCAGATTAACTTGAACTGAATTACCACTGGAGCTTTGACGCCACTGAAGGACTGATTTTTTTCTTTAATGAACAGAGCTTGTAAAAGCCTCTCTGTAGTATTAAAATGATCAAGTTTTATTGTAAATAAAGCGCATTTTTTCAAAATCTTCATCAACTATTAAATGCACTGTTAACAAGCAACATTTTTTGTCAATTTATTGATACATCATAAACATTTTATCATATTTATAATATACAGTTTTGATAAACCATTTATTTCACATTTGTGTCGCCTTTCTCAATGTCTTTTTCTTTGCAAACCTTAAGTAGGACTAGAATTATTTACATCGACATAAATGATAAAAATGTAAATCAAAACAAGTCTGTCATGAACAGAGGTCTAAAATGAGGGATGTAATTTGTATATAATATATACACCATGAAGAGTTTGACATCTAAAGCATCAGATGGTCAAACACTGAAAATGTTCATTTCCTTAATGCAAAGTTTCAGACAGAGAATTTAGGACAGCTTAAAAAAATGCTTCCTTTTGTCTGAAGATAACAGCTCCGGTTTATGACCCTTTAATTGGATTCCTGTTAACTCCACATCCGCTGGATTTAAAAGATAAACATCTTCCTGTAAAATAAAGAACTGGCATGTTGTTGAATATCCCTTATGCTTCAGCAAAGACCTCACACAAATCAACACAAATCAACATAAATAGCTCAATTTCTAGAACTGTTCTTGAATTTGTAACCGATTAGTTTTCCACAAATCTCCATCATTTTGGAAGTCATGGCATTTGTTTTGTGCTCTTTAAAATGTTTGTCCTGGACTCATGAATTTAAAAAAAAAAAGACAGTTTCTTCTAACGTAATTAATCTCGAGGTCTTCCTATATTTTTTTTTCCTATTCATCAAGTCATGAAGCAGACAATCAGCTCCTCCGTCAGTCTTCTGGCTGGTGTGAGCGTCGTTAAAACCCACCACCCTGGAGTTATTCAAAGCAGTGTTTTTAGCAGCTAGTGTTTCCTTTGCATAATTCAGATGGTGGTGAGGGGGGGGCACATAAAGCTGTTCCTGCTGGACCCTGAGCTGTCCGGGGTGCTGAAGGAACCAGCATCACAAAAAATGTGCCAAACTCATGTATTTTTTTTTCTATATCATACTTGTCTTCTAACTAAATATCACTTCATTACAATTTTATTAGAACATCTACAAGATTTCACGAATCCTAAAATTGTGCACTTTTGCGGTCTGCATGGAGCAGTAGCATTACAGGGCATAGTGGCTGCGTTTTGCTCGTCTCGGAAAAAGTTTGTCTTCTTTTTTTACCCAGCGGAGTGTTGCAGCAATGTATAGGAAGAAAAGTTTGCTGTTTGGGAAGAAAAAAAAATAATACAGGGCAAAAGTAGAGTCAATCTAGGCTGGTCTATCGGACAAATAATAGCTTTAGCAAACCACAACAAATTAAGACGTCTTAAAGAGGGTACATGACTGAAGAAGAAGGCATTAAAAATAGAAAATAAATATACAAAGAGACTCAAATTATCCAGAAGGGAACAGAGAGAAAATGTGGAAAATGAGTAGCAAGTTTTTTTTTGTTGTTGGATGTAGTTGACGGAAAGCAGAGAATGAGATAACTGGGTGTCTCAAAAGGACCATCTCTCCTGTGTGCGGGGGTCCGTAGAGAGCGAGGGGGACTCTGATGAGGGCTGACTGCTGCTGTCTTCTCCGTTCAAACTCATCCGACACACTGGACACGTGTCATGCTGCAGCATCATGGGAAAAAAATAGGTACATGTCAGCTTACTGCAGTTGGTCTAAAAAAAAACAAAAAAACAATCAGATATAGAAAGTACCATATTTTCACGACCATAAGGCGCACCGGACTAAAAGGCGCACTCTCAGTTATGTGTCCCATTTCTGTATTTAACACACACATAAGGCGCACCGGACTATAGGGCGCGTTTTTTATATACAGGTACATGTCCTCTACTACCTTTAAATACCTCTACTGCGTATTTAAAAATACAGCGGGGGCAAAACTGAGTATGACTGTGCTTTATTCATGTATTTATTACAAAGTATTAATCAAACCTGGCAGCTGGCCGTGAGACAGAGACATCGCAGATGACACAGCGCTGTGGTCACTCCTAAATTAACTTAAAATCCTGAAACCTGCTGACGGAATATGTTCGCTTTTATTGCCGGTATCCTGGTGCCTGCAGCTAAAATTATTTAGATGAAAAACACCTGCCAGCAGCCGCGGTGAACCCGGAGGCTGCCCAGCCTACAGGCTGCTGATGAAGAGATTTCTGCTGTCAGCGCACCGCTGGTATGTGGGGGTCTGAGCGCCTCCGACAGAAATAGATAATCTGGATGAACTGACTGCAATTATGAAGTTTTCAGGTGGACTTTCTCACTTAAAAACATATTAAAACTACTTTATTCCCACTGATCACAGCAAATATAGCTGCAAGATTTAGATTTAGATGAAAAAACACCTGCCAGCCACCGCGCTGAAGAGGAGGAGAGGCGCCCAGAGGCTGCTGTTGAATTAAGTTTTCAGGGAGAAAAATACAGCGGGAGCAAAACTGAGTATGATTGTGCTTTATTCATGTATTTATTACAAAGTATTAATCAAACCCATCAAAGTCATCATCCTCTGTTTCTGAATAAAACAGCTGCGCTAAATCAGACATGCCAGTTTCCCCTTCTTCGCTGTCAGTCACTTTCCGTGCAGCGCGGCTCCTCAGAAATAATGCCGGCTTTTGCGAAAGCTTGAACAACAGAGCCAGCAGACACTTTAGTCCAAGCATCTACAATCCATCCGCAAACTGTGGCGTAATCTGCCCGGTGCTGCCTTCTTATCCTGAAACTGTCGTCTCCGTCGGTCATCCATCGCTCCCAGGCCGCTCGCAGCCTTACTTCGAACGGCTGCTTCACACCGATGTCGAGCGGTTGAAGCTCCTTTGTCAGACCCCCGGGATAACGGCGAGCACAGCGTTCATTTGATTCACCTTTTTTTCACATCGGCTGTGAGATGGGCACGCAGCGATGGTGATGCGTGGAAAAAACCACCTAGTCTTCTCACATACACCTGCCTCAGCCACGCATCCATCCAGCCTTTTCCATTTGCGTTAATATCATATGTCATCAGAGCGCTGTCTGTCTCGCTGGCAGCTCCCAGATCAGCTTCTCTGATTGGTTGATGCGGCGCGTCCAGCAGCAAAACTTCAATTTTTCCATCTCGAGCAGCAGAAGCGCGGCGCTTCAGATGCTTAAACGCTCCCGACGTGCTGCACCAAAATGCGCTGCCGGACCTTTTGCTGCACCTATATGCGCGTCAACCATTGACTTTGCATGTAAACTCGCTGCTTCTGCTGCACCTGCTGGGTCCGGTTCACACCGATGTCGAGCAGCGTTAATTTGTTTCCCCATGTTTTTCACATCAGCTGTGAGATGGGCACGCATGGAGTTACATATTAACAGCGATGGTGAGGGGTGGAAAAAAAACACCTGGTCTCCTTACATTCAGCCACTCTTTCATCATCTGCTCAATAAGGTGGTCTCAAAAGTCGCAGTTACAACACACATAAGGCGCACCGCACCATAGGGCGCACCGCACATTTTGAGGGAAAAAAAAGACGTTTAAGTGCGCCTTATAGTCGTGAAAATACGGTAATCAAAACGCTTCTTTTTGTGATGTGCTTTCGATCCCAAATCTCAAACAATGAAAACAGCAACAAAAATAAAAAGACAAGTTTCGAATGAATCTAAATCCTATTAAAAATCTCATCGCCCTGGATCTCAATCAGAGAACAACTGATAACAGATATATTTTAGGAAGTAACATAGGAGTTTGACACATTGCAAACATTATAATTCTCTTATTCTATAAATCAGACTGAAAATGATAAACAACTCCAAAAGTATGCAGTCGTTTACAAAATCCACACTTTGTGGAACCACCTTTAGTCACTCAGCTTTGAATATCTAAATCTAGCAATAATTATATTTTGACCAGGTCATTCTAACTAATTTTCTATTAACCAATTCATTTAGTTTAAATCATTGGCTACCTCTAACAAAGTTTCTTCACTAATTTACTTGTATTTAACTCCATTATAATTACAGAAGCTTTATCTGGTCTGGTCCTGTTTGGCTGAGATACATCATCCTAGAGAGAAATATCAGCTGGGCTGCTAACATCAATAACATCATTTATAGAAGATAGCGTGGGTTCCATTTTTTCAGTGCTTAGTCCTGTTTATCTTCTAGACATTGCTGTGGGCTCAAGTTTTATGGCGGCTCAGAGCTCATCTACCTAACTGTTTTTTCCTAGAGAGCGACACCTCTGGAGCTAGTTTAGCATAAGCTTTTCTAACATGGAAAGTTTCTAATGGATCTATGCTCCTCTTGTATGCCTGCTCCCTTTTTAGCAGAACAGAACTCCCTTTTTAACAGAAAGGAACCTCCAGCAGAAGCTATTAAGAAAAAGGCCGCTCACAATAATCCTGGTTCTTCTGGAGTTTTCTTTCTGTTAAATGGGAGTTTCTTCTCTTTACTGTTGCTACATGCATGCTTTGTGTGAGGGACTGCTGAAGACTCAAGGACAGAATATAAGAAAATGTCTACTGTCGTAACTTGCTCATCTAGCAGGAGTGAATCCTGCTCAGGTAATGACTGATGCATTCAACTGGGTTTCCCTATGTAGAAAACTTTTTACCAATCTGTCTGTATGGTCTGATTGAATTGTGTTTGAAGTACTTTGAGATGAAATGTGTTGTTAATTGGTGCTATATAAATAAACTTAATTAATTTTCAGTCAACAGTGACCAGCTTCTAAGCTTGCATCATCAGATTTCATCATGTGAGATGTTGTGTTTAGGGTGCTTCTAATCAGATCCCCCACTACCACGTGTTTCCTGTGCCCTCTTTTAACTTGCAAATTTATATTCAATTTTAGTAAGGGGTATCAGGAAAAAAAGGGGGCTGAAAATAAATGCAGGCCATAAAATTCAGATTTTATTTTGTAAAAACTTAAAGCCAGGTATATTTTTCTTCTCATAGGTAAAATCCTAATGAGGCCTGCGGCCATCACATGTTAAAAAGCTTAAGAGGTATCCATACTTTTTAAAGTTGCTGTACATGCAGAGGGCCACTGCCTGCTGCAGCCTTATCAGTGTCTGATAAGGCTGCAGCAGTCACTGGAGTTTTTAGATACTCATCTTGCATGCCTGGAAAATACTTTCTTGCTTTATTCTGGAGGGCTAGTTTAAATGCGCTTTTACGTCTGCATACTCTCCTATAAACAGCAAATGAATCATATGCCCGTTGTTCTGAATTGTGACTCACCATTTCCAGCCATGGTACTATACAGCCTGAGTGAAAGAAGTGGTTACAGGGTAGCTGTCTGACTGGTTCTCCCACTGCAAAGTCTTCTTTGCACACTGGGCATTCCATACAGCAGTCTGCAGGAGAGAACAGGAATATGTGTTCTCATTTTGGTATTAATAGCCCTTTTTACAGGTTGATTTAAAGATGTATGATTAGTAGAGTCTCACATGTGTTTTATTTAAATATACCTTATCTGTTTTATTCCCTTAACACTAAGAGTTTGAGCTGAGAATGGAGCTGTAAGATGATATTAAGTCACAAGCATAAGTATGTATTAATGAGTGCAAGGTAAACTCTCAAAAAACATCTAAGAGTATATAGGGATGGGAAAGGAAAACCGGTTCCTGTTCAGAACCGGTTCCGTGTTCCAATTCCATGGCACCGTTTAGCAGCTCGCTTAACAATTCTCTTATCGATTTCAGGCAGCACCAGAGCCTAGCGCTGGGCAGCACGACTTGCGTCACATTTTTTATGCAAGTATGACGTAACCAGGCATAAGTCTAGAAAACAAAAGCGGCCAAAGCGTTCGAAAGATTGGCTTCATTTTAAGGAAGAGAAAGATGGCAACAAGGTGTTTTGCAATCATTGCAAAGTGGCAATTACATCGCTAGGAGGAAATACATCCAACATGCAGAAACACCTGCACACAGGACATGGCATACATTTTAACGAATGCTGTGTTTTTGATGCTTCAGGACAGAAGCTAAAGTTTCGACCAGCATGGAAGGCAACTCTGGTGGAAGGAAGCTAGTTTTATATCAGTGGCTGTGCTTAATGTGGTTCCTAGTAAATCATATGCCATTTCTGGAAATAAACCAATTTCCTATCTCTCGTTGGGGTTATTAAACATGCTACAAAGTTGCTCCGCAGTTCAGGAAGCCAGAGAAAGGTGAAGCTTGTTTATTTAAATCAGGGGGAGATAAGTTTGTTTACCTAAATTGTACAGTAATGCTTTTTCATTAAACGGATGCCTTCTCCATTAAACTTAGACGACTGTGACGAGACGGGTAGCCTGGCTGGCAGCTCCCATTCACTGCCTTCTGTTTTCGCAGAGGCAGGCAGTAATAGAATGTCCCAGGCGAGGGTAGACAAATGTCACTGTGCACTCACCAAGTTCATTGTTTCACAGAATCGATAAGAGAATCGAATCGTTTCACAGAATCGATAAGAGAATTGGAATAGTGAATATCTTATCAATTCTCAAACCTAAGAGAGGATAAGTTTGGAATAAGGTCACCAAAATCTGTCACTGTGAGTGGCTTATGGGAGAAAGTGTTAATCTATTCCAGTTTAATGGATATTTTACCTTTTTAGCCATAGTGACAAGGTTTAAACACATTTATTATATCAAAATACTAAAGCTTTAAAGCGATCTGATTTCTAGATTTCTCTACATATTTGGAACATTTTAAAAGGTCAATACAATTATATGATTTGCATTTATGGCAAATATTTATACTTAGGGCTACGCCATAAATTAATACTAATGTATATCATGATTGACACATAATATCAGCAGAAATACATTTGTCAATTTTACTGAAATTCAATCTAGAACAACATTGTATTTTGAGGGATGTAGGCAGAGGAAAAGATTTAGCATTTTGACGTCTCCAACTAAGCTAACGGACTGAGATAGTATGATTGACCTTTTATAATGGTTACACTTTACAAGGGTTACAATTTAAATTCAGGCTTTTATCCCTGGTTCTTATTTCAAATAGGTAAACAAAACACCAATATGCACCGATATCGGCTGAGATGAAAGGCTGATATTGTGATACATTTTTCAGCCCTACTTGTTCTCTGATAAGACTTTAGATACAATAAACCCCCCCACCACCCATTAGAGGTGACATAAACAAGAACTGATCCGATTGTTAGTATGTGTCATTTCTACATAAAACAGCACAAAACTCTGGAGAAACAAAATAAATATGAAACACCATTCTTTAATTTCATATTACAATATTCATCTGAACCAATAAGATACAAATTTTAAACCTGTGTAGGAGCCTCCCTATAGACAATCATTCTGAACCCAAAGGATTATGTATACAAACAAACATCTACTTAAATACCTTTTTTTAATCATAACTAAGGTCAGTGCATTGAATGCTCTTGTATGTGTGAATAACACTAAACAAGGACTGTGAATTAAAAGTTAACATTGCCATTACAAAGAGATTACATTTAGACAAACAAAACAGCTGTAGTGACTATTAAGGTCAAGACAAACCTGGTGACAAACTAAGCTGAAAGGCAGGAAATATGACTGACCCGCTTGTTCCTGAGTGATGCTGACAGTCGGGAGGGAAGAAATCTTCTCTTTCTCTGCTGGAGGTGGGCCGGTGTTCTCTAGTTGACCTAGTAACTACACACACACGGATAAATTCAATGGTAAAATTAAGATGGAAAAAAAAAAACAAGGGTTGTAAGAAATGTAGTTCACCTGTGTTATGACAGCATCTAACCCTCCCTGCCCCCATGCATAATCTCCTGGGTTAGAGTGCAGCATCCCTGTCCTGAAAGAGACAGAACGGCCCAGCTGGAGATAAGAAATTTAAAAATGATGTTTCTTCTGTAAGGCTGATGAGGTCCTACCATGACAGAGGAGGTGAGCCAGGAACTCCAGAGTTGGCAAAGAGTCCAGCTAGAAACTGCTGTACGATCCTGTCAGAGAGAGAACTAAACTCAAGTTAGAAGCTTACAGAAGGCCTGTCATAGGTGGTCCATTCTCTTTTTTGCACTTTGGCTGCTTTTTCACTTTTTTATAATTTGATACTCAACATCTTAGAGAAATTATCTCACCGATGAATCACTCTAGCCAGGAATACACAATATACTGCATATTTATGATGATCATCAACATGGAATCTGCATATTGTCAAGGACTGCTTGAACGACACTAAGCTAGGTATTTATGTACGATGTGTTCAGGTTCTAGGTGCCTGAAATATAAATGCTGGCACTTGCGTAATGCAGCAGCAGAAAATGTTTTAGAAGGTAAAAAAAAGCGGTGATAGTTTTTAAAATCATTCAGAAGCAACAAACTTGACTGGAAGCTAAGTTAATTTGAAATCTTGCTGAAACAGAAATAATTATTTATATTTTAAAGTTAGAATCTAGATAGACTGCTCATAATCTGGAGCATTTGTTATGAAGTCATGTTGAGAAAAAAAGAAATCACTGTTAAAATGTTTATTTGCAACTGTTATCATTATTACAACACTTTGCCAACATTATTGCAGGTGTCTCTGATATCATGCAGCTTAATTTCAGGCTTAAAATGTTTACAAACAGCTTACTGAAAATAAAAAGATGTGAGGAGAGTTTTGCTTGTGAGCGTTTTTAGTTGAAGGGCCTGAATTGGCAGATGAGATGGGATATTAGAACACAAGAGGGGGGCTACACTCCAAAAATAAAATCTCCTGTTAAAAGTTTGCCATGTGCTGTATTTCACTCTTTTTCAACTGATTTTTAGCAGTTTGCAGCAAATTATATTAGAGCTAATATGCTACTGACAATCTGCATGTTGGCTTTTTGCAGTGAATATCAGCTTGTATTTAGTCAAAAGTCAGTGTATATACATCAGAATGAACTGCTGGGCTGCACCACAAACATCAACAAGTTGCAGCAAATCACTCTCTAGCTGTGAGCAACTCCAGCGACTGTGGTAAAGCTGAAACATGTCTCAGCTGCTGTTTGTTGGAAACGAGGGTTAGAAGCAACTTACTGTCATTATCACTGAAAGCATGGAGGAGTGAGGACGACAACTGAGCCGAGCTGTAGACACAACTTACCCTTCCACAGCTGGGGAGCGATCAGGCCGACTGCTGCCTCTGGACCTGTATCTCCTCTGGCTGTTTAAACGAGGGGGACGCCCTTGTCCCCAGTTGTCCCCAGATCCTAGCAGGCCCCCCATGGATCCTCCTAGGCCTGTCGGGACAGATCCCCCAATCGATCCACCTCCCAACCCCCCCAGATCACCAAAGCCCATCAGGCGTTCTCCGCGGATCCGATGGTCAGAGTCGGGACTGTCTCTGTCTGTGGTAAACGGTCGCTCCAGCAACAAGAGATGCCATAGCTAAAGACAAAAAAACAGAAGTTAGTGTGAGTAGTAATACGTAGAAAGAAGTGTTAAAGGAAAAAAAAAAAGGTCAATGGGTGAGAGGGGAAGAAGAAATTGAAGCAACATCATTGATATTATATCGTTTATATTCCTTCAACTACTCCCAGAAAGCCTTGGAACAAATTCATACCTCTGCAAACTGTGTGGCTGTGTCATCTATCCCATTAGCGCCACCCTCTAGGAGACTGAGGGAAACAGCGCACAAGGGGACAAAAGACACATTAGATACATATCCTGAAGCTTAGATTAATGTGAATTCTTAGCACCATCCTGGAACGTGAGGACCAACTTCAACGGTACAATCTATTTTTTCCATCTAAAGTTCAATCACTTTAACATCAATATGAAATGTTAAATAAACAAATTTCATACCTGGAGTCATCTGTTACTTCCTCTATGAAACCTGAATCACATCTTGGACAGATGTATTCCTGGAAAGAGTCAAAAAGAGATTGAAATCACAAGTATCCATAAACAAGCACAGCTTAAAAAAAGGGTAAATATCATGTAAATTTCACTATTTTTGTCTCTCATTAATGAAAATGAAACTGATATAGAAAGCCATTTAAGACAGTGAAATATTTCAAGCCTTTTTTTTTCCCGGTACAGGTTCCCTGTGTTTCTCACTTTGAGTCGAAAGATTACACAACTACTGGGAAGACGCTAGCTGGACAGAAGTCCAGAAGACAGTCCTTTACAACCTTAACAAGGAGGGAACACCACACAAAGTTAGGGCTAAAGACAGTAGATTGCCAAAAGATGCCGTATCCAAGCATATTCAAAGAAAGTTGAGCAGAAGGAAAGGTATGTAGGAAAAATTGTTCACCAGCAATAGGGATAACCACAAGCTTTGGTGGATTAAGGGAAAGTCAATTTAAGAGTTTATGACATACCTAGGCTAAGAAGAATTTCAGGCTGTCCATTGATCAGTTTAAAAAGTAAAATCTGGATTACATTTAGACGTCAAGCTCAAGAAATTGAAGAGAATCCCTGCTGCTTTAGGTCCTGTGTTATGTCTCCACTGTTACTACTGCCATTTCATCTGATGGTGTTAGACCACAGGGTTTCCTGAAGTTCTCAGTCAACACAATCATCAACCAGACCTTTGTGTTTCACTCTTCTGTGGGCTATATAAAGAGGATGATCTCATTTCCCAGTAGCACTTGGCCCTGGGGTAAGGACCAGAACATCAGTGGTTGGCTAGAAAACTGATTTTACCAGATCTATGATGAAGGATTTATGCAGATGACGTGAAGGTCACTATTAAAGCAAACCACAGGCCTGCCACCTCCATGCCACACCACACTGAGCCAGTAAGTTAAGGAGACAAAATATCCTTAAAATAGCCTTTTTATTTTACCCTTATGACTAAAACATTATTTGATGAGCAAACTGACACTTCACAAGTTCAACACAGATGCCTCTATAAGCCTGGAGCCTAATTTCCTTCATTTACGTTGGGTTGGAAGTTCCTGCGCTGTTCGGCAAATGTGAGCTCAAATAAAGATACGTTAAATGGGTCTAAACTAGCAAACAATCAATGCGTTATATTCAAGAAGGATTTTAAGGAGAGTCAGAAGCAACCGACATCCAGCTCAACTCAAACACCAATGGAAACTCCACATTACAAAAAATATACAAAAAAAAACAAAACAAGTTGAGTATAATCGTGAGGTGAGCTACGACAACGAGCAGAAGAGTGTAGTATTATTAGGAAACTCCATAGTGCCCCGTTTTAGTAAAAGGCACCCAACCAAGTACTGAATAAAGCAATAAACATACTTTGTAGAAGCAACACATTTATATTTAGAATACAATTTTTTTTTATTGATCTTATGTAATATTCAAAATTCTGAGACAGGTTTTTGGTATGTGGAAGACATATCAGTTAAAATTACAAGAACAAAGTGCTTGAAATATTTCACTCCATGTGTAATGAAAGTGAGTTGTTTTTCCTTTATTTATAGATACCCAGAAACTGAAAGTGACTATTTAGATATTATAACTTTGCAAACCCTACAACTAGAAAATAGGATGAAGAGAAAAATATGAAGCAGCTTGTTTTACACGGAAGAAGACAAAACCATAAGAAAAAATACCTTAAAGGATAATTTTAGCTGATATAGGGAGAGGATCATTGATACTCCCCATTAAACAAAACAGCCAATAAAAAAACAAAATTTTATAGATTACTGAATAAAGCTAATGGCAAAGAAGTTATATACAAACTCTAATCCTGGGTGAACAGAGTTACATTTCTATGCTAATAAAATGTACATTAATTTACTTATCACTAAATTAACAAATAACATTAGTGGATAATATTTGTCCCTTTTGAATGACAGCCAGTTTTTTTTTATGAATGCAACCCAAGAGGTAGAGCTGGTCTGGCCAACCACGCCTAAAGTGGTAAACAGTCAGAATAAGGAAAACGGCAACGTCAGCTTATGCTCCTTGATCACATTTTCTGTTACCAATAAAAGGCAGACTTTATCTATGAAAACAGGGCTGAAGAGGGCTCTCCAACATGCACACACAACAAGGTGATGATTAGAGTTACACTTATTTTACATGCTGACTAATCCCATAAATCTGATGATTTGACAGAAATTAGGATCTGAAACCAGATTTATGCTCTAAACCAGCTCAAAAACGGAACTCTAAGCAGTAACAGATTGCGTCAATCCACTGTCATTTTCCAAGTTTATCCTTTCTGTTTCAGAAAATGCACACGAACCTAGATAAATGAAAAATCATACTGGGGAAACACTGAGAATGCTTGGGTGTTGAAGTCATGCAGCTCATTGACATGTCATTAGGACTAAATTATCTTTAGAGCCGCAAACCCTTTTCAAGTCAGTGACAGGGCAGATGGATAAAAATGTAAATAATAGATTTATTAAGGTTCAAATAGACTTAAGGTTATCAACTTTTACTTAAAATGAATCAAAACCTCCACTTTCTCCAAGTCTAATACTAATAAAATAGAAATAAAACTCTAAAATAAAAAAAAAAACAAAAACACAACAACTCAGAAAACAGTTGGTCAAACATTAAGTACACATTGCTCTGAAATAAAATATTGACATAATAACATAGGAGGCCAGTTATAGAAAAAAAGTGGTTAAGATTTTACCCAACAATTTTGGTAGTTGTCGAACGGAGCTAAAAGATAACCAAATGCACCAGGAAACAGGCTATCGGCAGTATGATTTTTAGCTTAACCGAGGGGCCAGAAAAAAAAAAAAAAATCAGTTTTAAGAGTCAAAAGATCTGTTAGAACCACTTCCTGTTTGGAAGATGAGTCAAAGTTGGCTCTTTAGTCAACTCTGGGAAATAAGAAAGGTGTAAGAGGCAATGTTAGAGAAGATCAGATTCTCCACAAAGGCATGCCAGCTACTCATTCAGACAGCGACAACAGAGAGCAAGAGTTGATCAGATAATAGAAAGGCTAAATCTCAGCATTACTGTAATACAGTTAATGTATAACAGCTGTTTTTGAGCTTTCAATCTCTGTCTGTTAAGGAAGACTTTGGATTTGGAAAGGTTAACAGCTTTTTAAAAATCTGACAGACCAGGCAATAGTGAAAACTCTGTATTTAACGAGGTGGCATTGTTGAAACAATAGGACAATTCTTTCTACAATGAATCCTGTCTCATAAATGGAGTGTTATCTGCTCTTTCCCCAGTATGACAGAAATAACAACTCAGGGAACAAATGCAAGAATAATGCTGTTGAAGGTTAGTTTTCCACCATGTTATTCCTTCTCAAAGACTATTCAGGTGAGCATTTTCACATTTGGGGCAAGTTTTTTTTTTTTTTTTCTGTCCAACCAGGAAAAAGAACAATGTATTTCTTAAATCAAATATGTAATAACATGAAATGTCTGACCTTGTTTCTTAGACCAACTTATAAATTCACATCTTTACTTTGAGTAAAATCTAAAATTATCCATGAGACCATACGAAAAATCTACAGATAAATAAAATATAATAATTCGGATAGTTTAAAGAGCATTGAAGCCGTATTAAGTCGGATTAGTATCAAGAAAATGAATAGATATAACCCTTAAAACATAAGCAGTGCCAAGCTGACCAAAGTGTGAGAAATGTCTACTACTTTTGATAACAAAACTGAAACCAACCACTCTAGAAAATTCCCCAACTCGTCTTGACAACAATAAATTTAATCAGAAACAGCAGCTGTCCAATGTCTGTCAGCTAATGATAAATACATGATTAATGAGAATAATCAAATACTATGACTACCCTTGATCTTGGTTAGTACAAATTGACCCCTGCATATAACATATCTCAACTATCAAAGTAAATCTTCAATCAAAGAGTATTTTTGGGTAGAATCGTGATGGAGGTTTAAACATAACATAACTAGACAGTGTCGGCTTTTAGAGTCGGCTTTACAAGCATTACCGAGAGTTTATTTCATGACTTTACAACAACAACAAACGGACGGAGCTAACAGGCACTAACAGGCTAGCTGGGTTTAGCTTTAGCAAGCCGCCGAGAGACTAAACTAGTCGCCGAAAGACAGCGCTGTCAGTTCGCGGTATTCTACAAAATAACACAGTATGAACGAAAGTCGCCTTACTTACTGGGAGTTTAGGGTTTACTTCTCCCTTACAACAGTGACAGAAAAACCGATGCGGGGGAACAGCCGCAGCCTCCGCCATCTTCCCCAAAGAAGCACAAACAGTGACGTCGATCCTCCACCAGCCGAAGACGGCTGTCCACAGGTATGGCAGCCAATTGTAGCATATAATCAAACCACTTTTATATTTAGACTTCCTAAAGACAGCCTTAAATTTTCTAATAAATATCCAAACATATAAATACTTTAATAGTGGAAACGACGTTGCTACTTGAGAAAAAAAAAAACATTTTTTATATGAACCGTATCAAATTATTTTAAACGTGTAAACCAATAAGCCGTCAATTGTTTATAGACATGGCACATTGTATAATAAAATTAATTCATCACTACCATTAAAAATTTGTCACGTAAAACTACCGGGGGTTCTAACACGAACGTTTAAAAACGCGTTCATTAAACTTTGACTGAAACATTGCATGGTTCACCGCATCTTCATTATGTGATAATTTTACTTGCCATATGCCATATACATCCAGTCCGACAGGCGGCGCGCCACCACAGGGAGTCACCAACCAGGAGAAGCGGAGGGCGGAAGTGTTTCTGTGTTGTGATCTACGAACCGCATGTGAGGAGAGTCAGCGGTCTCTGGGAAGCATAGCAGCAAACTTCTCTCTTCTGCTGTCAGTTATTTGTATACAAGGTTGGTTAGCACTGATAAAATGGTAAATGTATCCTGTTTAAAGGCTAGCTAGCTTTTATCTTTTCGGACCTGATGTGTTTAAGTTAATGTTTATGTTTAACTCACCGAGCTTGATGCAGGAGAAGTGGCAGATTTTAAAGTTTTAGTCTTTTAACAGCTATAGTTGACAAAAAGGCTCACATTATTATGCTACGTTCACACCGGGGGCAGCAAAAGCAGCAAAATCGCGTCTGCTGCTTCATTTTTGCTGCTTGTACCAGTGAATTCTGACGCGCGTCTGATGCAGCTTTGCTGCTCTCGCTGCGCGGTCCAAAAGTGGGTCTGACGCGCGTTGGGCGGAGCTTCACTATCCTTTCTCTGCCTTGTAGCTATATTTGCTGTGATCAGTGGGAATAAAGTAGTTTTAATATGTTTTTAAGTGAGAAAATACACCTGAAAACTTCATCAGTGGAGTCAGTTCATCCAGATTACAATCCTGCCTCCCAATATTATTTCTGTCGGAGCCGCTCAGACCCCCACATACCGGCGGTGCTCCGACAGAAGGAAGCCGTTCATCAGCAGCCTCTGGCTGGGTCGCCTCTTCACGGTTTACCGCGGCGGCTGGTAGGTGTTTTTCATCTAAATAATCCGATCTGCAGGCATCAGGATAATAAAAGCGAACATATTCTGCCGGCAGATGTATATATTTTAAGTTAATTATGCGTTAATAAACTGTTTAAGAGGAGTAATCAGAGCGGTCTGTGTCATCAGCGCTGTGTCTCTCTCCCTGCCAGCTCCCAGATCAGCTTCTCTGATTGGTTGACGCGGCGCGTCGAGCAGCAAAAATTCAATTTTTCCATCTCGAGCAGCAACGCGTTTGCGGCGCGTCACGCGCGTCAGATGCCAAAACGCGCCCGACGCGCTGCTTCAGCTGCTCAGACGCGCTGCGCCTGGTGCTCAAAACGCGCCGCGGGACTTTTTGCTTCGCCTTGACGCGCGTCAACCATTGACTTTGCATGTAAACTCGCTGCTTCTGTCGCGCCAGCTGCGTCCGGTGTGAACGCAGCATTAGTGTCCTCTGTGTAACCTTCTATTCTAGGTAACTTTTCTGGAGTGTAAAGTCACATAATGTTGATGGTAGTTGAAGTATTCATCATACATCCTGCCTCTTTTTACTGTACACAAACCAAGTGCCATAAGAAATAGTTTCCATTGCATCGCCTTTCATTAGTTGCTATATTTTTTCAGCGTCTTTAAAAAAATAAAGAAAACCTTATTCCCTACAGTCAGTGCTGTAAGTCTTGAGAAACAGTATATACCTTCAGGATAAGGTTTGTGGTGGATTATCAAGGGTGTTTTCATTTAATCTGCTTTATTCTTAAAATAAATCAGTTTTACACTGCTTCAGAAACAATCCACTGTGACACAGTGTGATAGTCAGAGGTCTGAATGCATGGTAGTTTCTATAATTAGAAAGCATCTTTTACTGACCAGGCAGTCCCCTGAAATAAGCAAATTGAATGTACACATTTCTACAAGATGTTCCCTTCTAGAGTGTTTTCCTTTGCAAAATGGCTGAATCTTGATCAGATTTTACATCAATTTGTAAGATCTTGCAACAGATTTATAAGCTAATTTTGGTCTGGACTTTGCACCATGAATATACTTTGATCCAAACCCAGTTCTCATAGCTTTTATATTTGGGGTCTTTGTTCTCCTGGACGGTGAATTTCCTTTCCAGTCTTAATTCATTTGCTGCATTAAACAGGTTTTGTTCTTGAATGTTCCGATTTATATCTTCTAATAACCTTGACATTAACTTTTTTTACCACGTCTTGATTTTGCCACTGCCATGTGTAACAACGAGGGTAGAGGTTTTAGGGAGGTTGGTGCGTTTAACACCACACATAGCAATTATCTATAGGACAAAAGGGTGGATCATCTTATATGACTAGAGCATCTTTTTTCGTATTTGTTTCCAAGCAGTTTTTTGCATTTAAATTATTACACTGATGGATGCTGTAATGATCTTTGGGATTTGATATTTTGAAAACATTGAAACAACAAATATTTACCACCATGCAGATGACGGCCCAGGAGATCCGACTGTGTGGCCTCCTACTGAGGGAGCATTTCGGGGAGGTGGTGGAGAAGGTGGGAACTCACCTGCTCCGAAGTGGAGCACAAAACTTAAGGACCATCGTTCATGAAACCAACCTCTCTGTGGATATGGTACAGCCATCTATCATTTTTCTGCTTAAGATAATGGATCAGTTTTCACATTTTGCAGCCAATTAATTTTACTGCTGTATTTCAGATACTTTTTTATTTTAAGGATTTATTTATCTATTCTTTTCCCTTATGATAACAGATAAATGTTGACCAATATATAAACAAAAAAGTGCATTTTTGCAGTGTAGCCTATTAATGTGTAAAAAAAGATCAAGGACAATGGGTGTATTTTAACATTTCTTTTTGTCTTCCTTAATAAAGGTGAAGAAATGTCTGTGCGTGCTTGTGCAGCACGGGGCTTGTTTAATCACCGCTGGCCGTAAAGGACCCGGCAGCCCCACAGAGTATCGGGCCTGCTGTGATCGAGTCCTGAGAATTCTGCGCTACCCGCGTTACATCTACACAGCCAAAACGCTGTACGGCGACACAGGCGAGCTGATCATAGAGGAGCTGCTGCAGCGAGGCCACATGACTATGAGCAACACAGTGAAGACGGTTGCAGATCGAATCACACAGAACATGGAGGGTCAGTTTTATTGTACATAGAGGGATGTTTAGCTGCTGTTCTTGTTTTTGGATATATTAAAGTTTTTTATTTATTTAATACATTAATGTAATCTTTCGTCTCCTTTGCTATTATAGAAGGCCAAAGCTTGGATTATAGTGAAGTGTCTTCCACCTTTTCCAAACTAGTGGAAACACATTTCCTCCAGCGCTGCCCTCCTATGGGGGGAGCAGGAATTACAGGCAGCACTGCTCAAGCTGAGGATCCTGCCACCCCTGCAGCTCCTGCAGCCGCTGTCAGCACCGCACTGCCAAATCCAGAGAGCTTTCCCAACTGCTACATTGTACCCCAGGTTACGCTCATTGGACGGGGCAAACGACAGCTCGTCCCTGAGGAAGGAGAGGATCAAAGGAATGCAAAAAGGGCCAAGATGGACTCAACGGTCAGCGATTGTTTGGTTTTATTGGAAATCTCTAACTTTACTTATGTTCAGGTCCTTTATAATGTGATTGACTTTTTATTTTTTCATCACCATTGCTCAGACACATGGTGATGAAGGGATTTACTGGCAGGTGAACTTTGAGCGGTTCCATCAACACTTTAGAGACCAGGCGATCATCAGTGCTGTGGCCAATAAGCTGGATCAGGTAAAAGATTAAAAAATCGGTCAAATGTTTTAATTTCTCTGAATGCAAATCAGGGAAATCCATCATGTTGGAATCATCTTGACCTGATATCCTGCTGTGTGCGGTGGGCCCCCTAGAAGGCCAACTGAGGAAGCATTATTCCACAACAACATCCTAGAATATTCTCTCTTCATTATAAGCGGATCGCAGACTCTGTCTGAGTCCTGCAAGAGTCTGTTTTTCAAACTATCAAGCCGCTCATGTAAAACACAGAGATCAGAACTGAAAATCAACTTGTTTATCCACAATTATTCCCATTTAGAACCCTGCCTGGACCAATAAGTAATAGAGTGCAACCTGACCTGTGATCACAATGTATACACACAGATGCACATTTTCAATGAGCGCTTTTAGTCATGGAGTGAAGTTTTTTTTGGGTCTCCCACTTAATATTTAGTTTCATAACCCTGAGGATCGTTTAAGAATTTTAAAGTGACTGTTTTCAACCTTGTGAGAAGCTTAGTTAATGCCGCTTAACAATCCTACCACATTCAAAAAGGGTGAGTTTTTTGTTTTTGCCATCTAGAGATGTTCAGTGTGATTACCTGACAGAAAAAAAAAAAGAATCCAAACATCTGCACAGATTTTGGCTTTTAATTACTGTCGTCTTAGTTTTGATGAACAGCCTATTTGAGTCAATTTGTTTTTTGTTTTTTTACAAATTGCCTGATCACAACTGTTGTTCTCTTGTTTCGCCTTCTTGTACAAAATGCAAATTCATACAATTTTTTTCACTGTCTTAAGATTTTGATCAGTACTATATATATAAACGTTGAATTGTTTTGGCAAAATTACTGCTCCAAGTTAGTTGTTCTTTCAGCAAATGTTATAGTTTATAGTCTGTATGCTCAACTTGTGCACTCTACTACTAAACTAGTATTCTTACTTCAGGTTTATTTATTAGTATCTTGAAATATATATTTTTTAAAAGAGTAACAACACCTTGCTCATAAAAGTTAACTTTTTATTTGATTTGCAGTGAATAAGTTAACATTAAATAGGGTGACCAGATCTAAAAAAAAAAAAAAAAAAAAAGACTAATGTGGCACAGTTACACTGCAAAAACGACCTAGAAATAAGTAAGAATGTCTTTAAATTAAATTTATTTACCCTTAATTTGAGTAGGTAAATAAGATGATTTGCCAATGTGCTGAATATTTTTACTCTTAAATAAGATAATTAGATATTATGATATTGTTTTTTTTTTTCTTATTTTAAATGTGAATTGTCTTGTTCCATTGGCAAAGTGTCTGACTTATCTCGTCAATTCAAGAACAAATGCAATTATTTTATAAAAAAAAGTTGTTATCCAGATTTCTATTTTTTGCAGTGTAGGATGCTTACGAGGGACAATATGGGACAGACAAGGTTTTTTCAGCTTTGTGTTTCTTTTGTGAATTACTTTTATAGTGTTGTTTACATATCGCTCCCCTTGGATCGAATTGAAAAACAACTTTTGCAAACTTCACCAAAAGCTCCCTGAGAATCACCTTTCACTATCTCACGCAGTTATAAACCATTCCACAGTCTTTGTTATGGCTGCATTTTATTTTCTTTTTCCATTGTTTCCATCATATCTTTACCTGTTAAGCTTAAAGAGATGACGGATAAATAGGACTAGTAAAATAGTCCTTATTTAGGGCTATTTTACCATTTTATTTTAAATATATATCAGATGACCTAGGCAAAAGCCAGATACTGCTTTGGTTTGTGGGAAAGGGGGGCAGAAGTGAAAAATGCAGGACTAATTGGGACATCTGGTCATCCTCACATTAAATAATTCTTTAATATTGTTTTTTATGTATAACAAATCATATACATTCAGGCTAAAAGCAGCTGTTACTAAGTTATTTAAGGAAACAAAGTTGCCTGTAACTGTAATATTTGAACCTTTTAGACCAGCAGTGAAATAGTACGGACTATCCTGAGGATGAGTGAGGTGACGACTTCTCCCACAGCCTCCTGCACAAAGTCCCTCTCAGCCAATGAGATCTTCAGGTCCCTCCCAGCCAGCTACAACATCCAAAGACCGATTTTAGATCAGTATTTGACTCTGCTGGTGGATGACCCGGTACGTCTTCCTCCAGACACACTCCCTGCAGGATGATTTATTTATTTTTATTTATATCCACATAAAAGCTCATTTTTCATCATCATTATTTTCTAGATGGAGTTTGTTGGAAGAGCCGGAGAAAGTGGCGGAGGAATGTTTGTTGTTAGTATCCTTTGGTACTTTTCAGCCAGAATGCCATGTTTTCCAGACAGGTTAATGAATCTAAAAGATCAACTACAATCCTGAACGCATCTGTTAGATCTGCACAGAGCGCTCGCAAACCTGGCTCGAGCCACTGTTGAGTCCATTGTGCAGGAGAAGTGAGTCTGTTTGTTTTTTTAATTATTACACATGTGACTTTCACTGTAACTGAATTTGTCATGTAGTTCCTGTTTTCATCTGCTGATCAGATTTGGTTCCCGATCGGCTCGTATCTTCCGGTTGTTGCTGCGAAAGCGACACCTGGAGCAGAAGCAAGTGGAGGATTTTGCCATGATTCCAGCAAAGGAGGCTAAAGACATGCTCTACAACCTGCTGTCTCACAACCTGGTCCAGCTGCAGGTTAACTATAACATCTTTGGATTCATCAGTTATCATTAAACTTTGTACTGCCACACTGGTCTGTGAGGAACACACCTTGCAGATCTGTTTGTTTACACAGAAAACTTTTAAAAGTCTCATATTGTTTGGAAATTTGGCTTTAAACATTTTCCAGTCTAATTAGAAAAATAGAAAAAAATAGAAAGAGCTTAAAATTATTAGAGATTCCTTATCATTCAAATGTATAAAAAAATAGTGATGGGCCATTATCAGCGTCAATTGCTGCCTTAACGGCAGATTCTTATCGGGCCATAGAAAAAATATCGCCATTAATCTATTCTCACAGTTGGGTTGGGAGCTGGGGCTATACTAATGATGACTTTCATCGTGGTGGTTTAGTGCAGCTGTATATCTGGGGGTGAGAACGAATCAGTCTTCCAACCTCTGAAGGCGCACTGTGAAATTACTACATCCAACCTCACATGCTGATATGGATGCAGCTATAAACACAGCTCTATTAGCCAAGCTAACCAATCTCCTTGCTCAGTGAATAGCCAATCAGCATGGCTGATGGCCTCGAGCTCACTCTCCATGCAGCCACAGGTGACCCATCTTACAAACTACCTGCGAGGCGAACTATCACAAGGAGAATACATGACCAGCACGCCACAGAGAAAGCTGCGAAAGATGAGAAGTTGATCAATGCGATGTGTGTGTCAGATCTTTGGAGACACTATCTTGTTAAAGTGGGACACTATTTTTTGCAGCAAAAAACACAGTAAATATGAGGGGAAAAAAAATATTTATAACTTTTTCAAAATCTTAAGTCAGAAGACGAAATTACGTGTGGTTTTGCAAAGATAAAAAGTGAACCTCTTCTTTTAAATTCTGGAGGTTGCACACACATATGATGGCTGCCTTTGGCAGAATTCAAATGAGCGATTTTAATCTAGATTAATTCCAAAATTACAATGAGATTAATCTAGATTAAAAACATTTATCTATGACCGCCGTTAATAAAAAATAAATATTAGAATATCTGCAAAATGTTTATGCAAATTTATGGCCGTTATTTAATTTTTTTTGGCTATTCTGCTGTTAAATTTACTGAAAGCATCAACAGGTACAGGAACACTTATTAGAGAGAGAGACAGAAAAGCTTCAAAGAATTTTGGACAATTTTAGGTTGGAAATTTAAATTGGATCTAAAACTGAGTCAGGTTGAGATGCAAAAAGGGTTATTTTATTCAAACAAAATCAAACATTGGTATTGTTATGTATTGCTTTGATGCCACTATGGGATAAACCCACATTTTCTGTGCTCTGTTTTTTAATTTTTTGCCTTTATATTATTTTGTCCCCACCACTTTCCTGAGCTATATCTTTTTCTTTGCTCAGATCCTGGCAGAAATAAAATAAATAAAAGTCCATCCAGTTTGCCAAATACGTTCCCGGCAGGCAGGGTCTGAATCCATACTACATGAACTATCAGTCGTACAAATACTTCAGCATGATAATTTGACAAGCTTAAATACTAATAGCAGTTAGTGAGCAGTGAAATGGAGCTTTAATTCAATTTCAATTCAGTTTATTTATATAGCGCCAAATTCACAACACATGTCATCTCAAGGCACTTTACAGTTCAACCAGATCATACAGTCAAATTGATACAAAGTTTTCTATCTAAGGAAAACCAGTTGATTGCATTGACTCATTGACTCAAATACAATCCCCCACACTAAGCATGCTTGTAGCGACAGTGGAGAGGAAAAACTCCCTTTTAACAGGAAGAAACCTCCAGCAGAACCAGGCTCAGTGTGAGCGGCCATCTGCCGAGGCCCACTGGGGTTCAAGGAGACAGAAGCAGAGATACAAAAAGCAGCTGTAAAAGGCGGCCCCGTCCAGGAAACACACAGCCAGGCAGACGAGCTCCAAGGCAGCTCCCATGCCAGAGGACGAAGAGAGCACATCCACTCAGTCACGGCCAGAGAAACAGGACCACACTGGAAAACAGGCCGATCTCCAACATCTATAAACAAGGGTGTTGATGGAAGCAGCACAGCTGATGTTTCTTTCCAGGATGACGTCAAAACCAAACAGGAACAGACGAGGCAAAGCTACTCTGAGGAAAAGCAGAGAGAGCAGAAGGTTAGAGATTGAACTAACAGATTCTGCAGAATAGGAGAACAGAGAGAGAATGAAGCAGAATGATGAAATGGGGGTCCCTATGTCCTCCAAAAGTCTAAGCCTATAGCAGCATAACTATAGAGATAGCTCAGGATAACCTGAGCCACCCTAACTATAAGCTTTATCAAAAAGGAAAGTTTTAAGCCTAGCCTTAAAAGTAGACAGGGTGTCTGCCTCACGGACTAAAACTGGTAGTTGGTTCCACAGGAGAGGAGCCTGATAACTAAAAGATCTGCCTCCCATTCTACTTTTAGAAATTCTAGGAACCACTAGTAAACCTGCAGATTGAGAGCGAAGTGCTCTGTTAGGAAAATAAGGAACAATCAGATCTCTGATATAAGATGGTGCTTGGCCATTTAAGGCTTTATATGTGAGAAGGAGGATTTTAAATTCTATTCTTGATTTAACAGGAAGCCAATGAAGAGAAGCCAGGATAGGCGAGATATGATCTCTCTTTTTAATTTTCATTAGAACTCTGGCTGCAGCATTTTGGATCAGCTGAAGGCTTTTAACTACAGTTTGTGGACTTCCTGATAGTAAAGAATTACAATAGTCCAGCCTTGAAGTAACAAATGCATGGACTAGTTTTTCAGCATCACCCCTGGACAGGATATTTCTAATTTTTGCAATGTTCCTCAGATGAAAGAAGGAAATTCTAGAAACCTCTTTGATATGGGATTTAAATGACAGGTCCTGATCAAAAATAACACCAAGATTTTTTACTTTATTATCTGAAATCAGTTTAATCCCATCCAAATGAAGTGACTGGCTAATCAGTTTCTTTTTCAGAGACTCTGGTCCAAAGACTATAACTTCTGTTTTATCTGCATTCAGAAGCAGAAAGTTAAGAGTCATCCAGGTTTTTATGTCTTCAAGACATGCCTGTAATCTATGTAATGGGTTAGCTTCATCTGGATTTATAGACAGATATAGCTGGGTATCATCAGCATAACAGTGGAAATTAATCCCATGCTGTCTAATAATTCTACCAATTGGGAGCATGTATAAAGTAAAGAGAATTGGTCCTAGCACTGATCCCTGTGGTACTCCACAGGTAACCTTTGAGCGTGTTGAAGATCTATCATTAACATGAACAAACTGAATTCGATCAGATAGATAAGATTTAAACCAGTCTAGTGCTGTTCCTTTAATTCCAACAAAATATTCAAGTCTTTCTAAAAGAATATTATGGTCAACTGTATCAAATGCAGCACTAAGATCCAACAGGACGAGCACAGATACAAGTCCATTATCTGAGGCCATGAGAATATCATTAGTGACTTTCACCAGAGCTGTTTCAGTGCTATGATGAGCTCTAAAGCCAGACTGAAACTCTTCAAAAAGTTCATTATGGTGGAAGTGATCGCAAACTTGTTTGGCAACTACTTTCTCAAGAATTTTGGATAAGAAAGGAAGATTGGATATAGGTCTATAATTGACCAGGTCATCTGGGTCAAGAGACGGTTTCTTAAGCAGAGGTTTAATTACAGCAACCTTAAAAGCTTTAGGTACATACAGTGGTGGGAAAAAATGTTTGCCCCCTTCCTCATTTCCTGTTTTTTTGCACGTTTGTCACACTTAAGTGTTTCGGAACATCAAACCAATTTAAACAATAGTCAAGAACAACACAAGTAAACACAAAATGCAATTTGTAAATGAAGGTGTTTATTATTAAAGGAGAAAAAAATCCAAACCATCATGGCCCTGTGTGAAAAAGTGATTGCCCCCTAAACCTAATAACTTGTTGGGCCACCCTTAGCAGCAACAACTGCAACCAAGCGTTTGCGATAACTTGCAATGAGTCTTTTACAGCGTTCTGGAGGAATTTTGGCCCACTCATCTTTGCAGAATTGTTCTAATTCAGTTACATTAGAGGGTTTTCAAGCATGAACAGCCTTTTTAAGGTCATACCACAACAACTCAATAGGATTCAAGTCAGGACTTTGGCTAGGCCACTCCAAAGTCTTTATTTTGTTTTTCTTCAGCCATTCAGTGGTGGACTTGCTGGTGTGTTTAGGATCATTGTCCTGCTGCAGAACCCAAGTTCGTTTCAGCTTGAGTTCACAAACAGATGGTCGGACATTCTCCTTCAGGATCTTTTGGTAGACAGCAGAATTCATAGTTCCATTTATCACAGCTAGTCTTCCAGGTCCTGACGCAGCAAAACAGCCCCAGACCATCACGCTTCCACCACCATATTTTACTGTTGGTATAGTGTTCTTTTTCTGAAATGCAGTGTTCCTTTTGCGCCAGATGTAATGGGACACACACCTTCCAAAGAGTTCCACTTTTGTCTCATCAGTCCACAGAATGTTTTCCCAAAAGTCTTGGGGATCATCAAGATGTGTTTTGGAAAAATTGAGACGAGCTTTAATGTTCTTTTTGCTCAGCAGTGGTTTTCTTCTTGGAACTCTGCCATGCAGGCCATTTTTGCCCAGTCTTTTTCTGATGGTGGAAGCATGAACACTGACCTTAACTGAGGCAAGTGAGGCCTGCAGTTCTTTGGATGTTGTTGTGGGGTCTTTTGTGACCCCTTGGATGAGTCGTCGCTGCGCTCTTGGGGTAATTTTGGGCGGCCGGCCACTCCTGGGAAGGTTCACCACTGTTCCATGTCGTCGCCATTTTTGGATAATGGCTCTCACTGTGGTTCGCTGGATTCCCAAAGCTTTGGAAATGGCTTTATAACCTTTTCCAGACTGATAGATGTTAATTACTTTCTTCCTCAATTGCTCCTGAATTTCTTTGGATCTCGGCATGATGGGTAGCTTTTATGGATCTTTTGGTGGACTTTACTGTGTCAGGCAGCTCCTATTTAAGTGATTTCTTGATTAAAAATAGGTGTGGCAATAATCAGGCCTGGGTGTGGCTAGAGAAATTGAACTCAGGTGTTAAAAACCACAGTTATAGTATATTTTAACAAGGGGGCAATCACTTTTTCACACAGGGCCATGATGGTTTGGATTTTTTTTCTCCTTTAATAATAAACACCTTCATTTACAAATTGCATTTTGTGTTTACTTGTGTTTTCCTTGACTATTGTTTAAATTGGTTTGATGTTCCGAAACACTTAAGTGTGACAAACACGCAAAAAAACAGGAAATGAGGAAGGGGGCAAACACTTTTTCACACCACTGTATCCCTGTAACAGAGATAGATTAATCACATCTAAAATGGAGGAGGAGATCAAAGGGAATACCTCCTTAAATAACCTGGTTGGAACTGGATCTAACATACAAGTTGAAGGCTTAGATGAAGACAATAATTTTGCTAATTCAGAGAGTTCAACTGGATCAAAGCAGTCTAAACCCGGTTCAGATTCCATGACTACCTCAGGTACAATCGCGGATAGAGGAGTGCTTATGATCTTATTTTTAATAAGATCAATCTTATTTATAAAGAATCCCATAAAATCATTGCTGCTAAGAGCAGGTGGAATGGACGGTTCAACAGAGCTATGGCTCTGGGTGAGTTTGGCAACTGTATTAAAAAGAAATCTAGGATTATTCTTATTCTCCTCTATTAATGAGGAGAAGTATGCTGCTCTTGCTTTACAAAGGGTCCTCTTATACAGCAGTAAACCATTTTTCCAGACTAGGAAGGACTCTCGCAGGCCTGTGGAGCGATATTTTCTCTCCAGTTTCCTAGCATTTTGCTTCAAAGTACGCAGCTCTGCATTAAACCAAGGAGCAAGCTTTCTATTTTTAACGGTTTTCATTTTCAAAGGAGCTGCGTTGTCTAAGGCAATACGCAGAGAACTAGCAACCCCATCAACAAAATCATCAACCTGTGAAGGGGAATAAGCTAAGCTTTTGCACTCTGCAGCACTGCTCAGTGACACAGAGGAGAGAGAAAGTGAAGCAGATTCTTTAAAATTTTTAACTGCACTATCTGATAAAGATCTACTAAAATTGAACCTTCTTTTGGGGGAGGAGAACTCTGTTAAAGTAATCCTGAAGGTTATTAGAAAGTGGTCAGAGAGGACAGGGTTGTGAGGAAATACTGTTATTTCTTCACATTCTATGCCATATGTCAGCACAAGATCCAAAGTATGAAGATGAGAATGCGTGGGACTATTCACATTTTGAACAAAGCCAACAGTGTCTAAGATAGCATTAAAGGCTGCTCTTAAGCTATCGCCTTCAATGTCAGCATGGATGTTAAAATCTCCCACTATGATGACCCTGTCAGTATTTAATACCAAATCAGAAAGGAACTCTGAAAACTCATCTAAAAATTCAGAGTAAGGACCTGGTGGACGATACAAAGTTACAAAAAGAAAAGGTTTTCTTGCCTTGAAATTTGGATCAGGGAAATTAAGGGTTAAATGTTCAAAAGAGTTGTAGGTATTAATTGTTTTGGGAGTAATCAGTAAGTCAGACTGGAAGATTGTTGCTACTCCTCCTCCTCGCCCAGAACTTCTGGGGATGTGAAAATTTAAATAGCTTGAAGGAGTTGCCTCATTTATGCTCACATAATCCTCTTGCTGCAGCCAGGTTTCTGTAAGGCAAAACAAGTCAATGTGATTATCACAAATCAAGTCATTAACTAGTAGACTTTTAGAGGAAAGCGATCTTATGTTAAACAGACCGCATTTAATTGTTTTAACTTTTTCCCCAATTGGAGTTATTTTGATTTTAATTAGATTATCATGATTTACTCCTTTGGGAATCTTTGCTAATTTATTAGATTTTGGTCGTGGGCAAGACACTGTCTGGATGGAGTAAAGAGTGGGTAACAGTAGAGAAGCTGCAGAGATGTGTGTTAAACTACAACTCTGCTTCCTGGTCTGCACCCTGGGTGGTCAGGGTTTTGGAGGACTAATAAATGTGGCCAGATTCCTAGAAAGAAGAGCTGCACCATCCAAAGTGGGATGGATGCCGTCTCTCCGAATCAGACCAGGCTTTCCCCAAAAGGATTGCCAATTATTAATGTAGCCCACGTTGTTTTCAGGACACCACCTAGACAACCAGCGGTTGAATGACGACATGCGGCTAAACATGTCATCACTGGTCAGATCAGGGAGGGGACCAGAGAAAATTACGGAGTCCGACATTTTTTTGGCAAACTTACACACCGAAGCAACACTAATTTTAGTGACCTCCGATCGGCGTAACCGGGTGTCATTACCACCAGCGTGAATAACAATCTTACTGTATTTAACCTTATCCTTAGCCAGTAGTTTCAGGTAGGATTTGATGTCGCCCGTTCTGGCCCCCGGCAAACATTTGACTATGGTCCCTGGTGTCTCTAATGCCACGTTTCTGACTATGGAGCTGCCAATCACCAGAGTGGGCTTCTCAGTGGGTGTGTCACTGAGTGGGGAAAACCGGTTAGAAACGTGAACGGGTTGGTGGTGACTAGTGGGCAGAGATCCACGACTACGCTTTCTGCGTACAGTTACCCAATCGCCTGGCTGCTCAGGCACTTTTGGAGGACAGCTACGTGGGGGGCCTACTTTAACTCCTGGATGTTCAACAGCCTGAAGCCTGGATTCTAACTCTGACACCCTCGCCTCCAAAGCTACAAAAATACTACACTTATTACACATCCCATTATCACTAAAGGAGGCAGAGGAATAACTGAACATCTGACACAGAGAGCAGGAGAGAGGAGAGGAAGAAGGAAGAGTTGGAAAAGAGTCAAGGGAGGGAGAGAGAGAAGCCATAGCAATGCTAAGCTAGCGCTAGCCTAGGCTAGCTACTCCTTGCTATCAGAAATAAAACCGTGTGAAACTGACAAGTGCTCAGTAGAAAAGTGCAGCAGAAGGTGCTATGTTTTAAAGTAGTCAGTTAGAGTTACTTAGATACAGAGATATCACAGAGAAAATAACTTAACTTCAGATGGAGATCCTCTGAACAGCTGCACACTCAGTTAATCCAAACAGGAAGTGAACAGGTCCTACCTTTGATGCATGAATTCAGTTTCAACAAGAACTATTACTCAAATTTCAGTTCAAAAAGGCTGAATTTAATTATTCTAGGGCTGCAACTTACAATCATTTTGTAATTTATTAATCTGTGGACTATTTTTCCAATGAATTGATTAATATTCAGGCAGCCAGGTTCCATAGAGAATTTTTTAAATGAAATTAAACCATGTGAAACTAAAACTTTTCCAATTTAGGAGTTCTGGATAGATCATATTGACAGACGGAAAAGTTTTTCTTCTTAAATGCAAAATATAGAGTTTATTATTTTTTACAATTTTGGTATAATTTCTGCTCAAGGTGGGTTGCTCTGTTAGCTAAAGACAAGAGTCTCTACACTTCAGTTAATGATTAGTGGATTACTAGTTTAGTTGATTATTTCAATAATCGATTAATCCGATTAATTGTTTCAGCCCTAGATTATTCCTACTTTAACTTATCACTTAACACAAAAATCTGATTAAATGCAATTATGTGCTGAAATCCATTAATTCAATGTTTTATAGCAAGAGAGGTTAAAAAGATGATAGTTTGTAACAAAAAATGAAATGTAACAAATCTTTTGTGTTTAAATGATATAAGGTATTATTAGCTGATATTATGATCTTGTAATGATCTTGAGTCAAATGCACTCGTTTATTCACAAATTTTTTCTCTTTAGACAAACTATATCAGGTCTGACTGAATAACTTTCTCTCACTCAGGAAATCCCCAAGACTCCAGATTTTGCTCCATCTCGCACCTTTTATCTTTACACAGTAAACCAGCTGCCTACAGCCAGAATGCTGCTGCAGAACTGCTACAAGGTAAGACTTTAACCTGGACTGTTGTAACACAGAGAGCTTCCTTTCAATGTTTTCTATGTTCCGTATTTGATCTGTCTGCAGAAATACCACATTTGTTGTCATAATAAAAAAAAGTCAATTTTAAAATTAACATTGAAAGAGAACACTCAAAATTTGACTGCCATTTATACATAAAAGATATGTAGTTTTCTGTTTTTACTGCTTTTGCCTTTAATTCCATCCTGCCATGTTTTTTCTGCAGACCGTGGCGAACCTCATAGAGCGACGCCTGTTTGAGACCAAAGAAAACAAGTAGGTTATTTTTGTTTTTTATTTTGTTTTTATAGATTAAGCCATAGATATCCATAATACAGGTGGCTTCTTGTCATAGGTAAGCTTTGTGGTGGACTCCGTGGTACCTTAAGTAAGAGAGTTACCTTGAACACAACACTCTTGTCTCGTTCTTGACAGATTTACTGACTGGTTTCTTACAAACCTCTTTGGTGTGGCTATAATTCTGAAGGCTTGAACATTTTTGAAATTATAGATTATCTTTTTGAAAAACAACCGAAACTTGCATTATAGTTGTGTTGGTTTTATCGAGACTAATAATGATTTGATGAGAACAAATCTTTTGTCTAAATCAAAATCTTGCAAAAATAGTTTGGGACAGGGATCCCTGAAGAACACGGTGTCACACAATGTCAGGGATAAAAGAAGAGAAAATGTTATAAATGTGTGTAGATATATATTTTAATTAGGCTACCAAACATTTGTTTGCATCTAAAATGACGGTTTGTTTTTACATTATATATGTGTGCTTTGTGTATAACTTTTTTGTATCTGAATGAATTAAATATTCTTATTGAATACTTTGTTCTGTACAAAGTTGAACATGTTGACAAATAACACAAAAATCTGCAATTGGAATCAAATTAATTAACCAATGGAGGACTGGATCTGGAGTCACACACAAAATTAAAGTTGAAAAACACCACAGGCGGATCCAACTTTGATGTAACACCCTTAAAACAGTTAAAAATGAGGTTCAAAATTGTGTGTGACCTCCACATGCCTGTATGACCTCACTACAATGCCCGGGCATGTTCCTGATGAGGTGGCTGATGGTCTCCTGGGGGAACTTCCCTTAAGATCTGGACTAAAGCATCTGCCACCTCCTGGACAATCTGCACAATGTGACGTTGGTGGATGGATCGAGACATGATGTCCCAGATTTGCTCATTCGGATTCAGTCCATAGCTTTAATCCCTTCATCTTGGAGGGACTGCTTACACACTCCAGCCACATGAGGTCTAGGAACTCAGGGCCAATCGCACCAGCATATGGTCTCACAAGGGGTCTGAGGATCTCATTACGGTACCTAATGACGGTCATGCTATCTCTGGCGAGCTCATGACGGGCTGTACAGACTTCCAAAGAAATGCCACCCCACACTGCTAAACCGGTCATGTTGAAGGATGCTACAGGAAGTAGCTCAATCTTCACAGTGTCTCCAGACTCTGTCACGTCTGTCACATGTGGTCAGTGTTTACCTGCTTTCATCTGTGAAGATCACTGGGCGCCAGCAGCAAATTTGCCAATCCTGGTGTTCTCTAGCAAATGCCAAGTGCCTTTTATGGTGTTGGGCTGTGAAAAAAACCTCCATCTGTGGACGTCAGGCCCTCATACCATCCTTGGAGAGTTGGTTTCTGACCGTTTGTGCTGAAACATGCACATTTGTAGACTGCTGGAGGTCATTTTGCAGGGCTCTGGCAGTGCTGCTCCTGTTCCCCCTTGCACAAAGGCAGAAGTAGTGGCCCTGATGCTGGGTTGTTGCCTTCCTACATCCTCCTCCATGTCTCCTGGTGTACTGGGCCGTCTCTTGGTAGCGCTTTCAGTCTCTGAACAATACACATACACAGCCCGCATTGATGTGCCATCCTGGATGAGCTGCACTACCTGAGCCACTTGTGTGGGTTAAAGAGTCTGTCCCTTGCTACCAGGAGTAGGAAAGAACCACCAACATTCAAAAGTGACCAAAACATCATGCAGAAAGCATAGGTACTGAGAAGTGGTCTGTGGTCCCCACCTGCAGAATCACTCCTCTGTTGAGTGTGTCTTTCTAATTGCCAATAAATTCCACCTGCTGTCTATTCGATCTGCACAACAGGAAATGTGAAATTGATCATCAATCAGTCTTTCTTCCTAACTGGACAGTTTTTTACAGAAGTTTAATTTAATTGAAGTTGTATTGTGTTTTTTTATGTTTTCCTGTATTTTTTTGAGCAGTCTATATACTTAAGTTATATAAGCAGTATATCCATGTAGATTTTTTTAACGCACGTGCAGGAATGTGTATTTATATATTAAGAATTATAACAAACAAAACTTTTTGGAAAAAAACTTGAAAATTGAAGTTATAAACCAAATACATTCACCGTTAAAACACGTTACAAATGAGCAGGCTGCCTGTGACAAGATGGCAGCTGGGGACCTTTATTATAGATATCTATGGTTATAGCTCTTGTCTCCTTGTGGCTGACTGCTTTGATGTCGGGTTTCCAGGCGCCTGTTGGAGAAATCTCAACGAATCGAAGCCATTCTGGCATCTCTGCAGGCCAGTGGGGCAGAGCCGGAACAGCTGAGCGAAGTCGAAGAGATGATCTCTGCTCCAGAGAAACAACAGCTGGACGTCTTAAGGCTTCACGTAAACAAGTAAGAAGACAAAACTTAAAGCTCAGGTTTTCAACTTTCCACAAAACCTCTAATGTTTCTGCGTCTCTGTTTTTCCAGGTTAGATTCAGCAGAGAATCAAGTAGATGAAACCATCTTTATCTTGGAGTCCTACATCAGTTCTACAGCTAAAAGTTAAGATTTGAGTGTTACAGTTTATACAAAATGTTTCTTATTTTAGGATTTGTTTCTTTAGTGTTTGTTGAATTGAAATGAAGATTGTTTTCATTGTTTTTATTGCATCAATCAGCACTGAATAAATGGGTCATACTGCCTCTTTTCAGCTGTGTTTTATTCTGTACAAAAAAAATCATCTGTTCAGACGGTTTAAAGTATGAAATCATGGACAACTTCTGCAAATTAAATAAAATAACTGTAGTTTGATATATTTTGCTTAAAATAAAAAAAGGGTCATTCACACAATTGCCCCTGTGACCCTGGAAATCTCAGGCAGTGCATTTCCGTTGGACCCTTGTGAATCTGTCTTTTGGTCCTGGAGATCCCCGTTTCAGCATTCGAAATCAAACATCATCATGTTGCCTGTTTGTAGGCTGGTTCTGCTATTCTGGTCATCTTCTTTTTATCAAAACTCTCAGTCTTCATGGTTTTCATCTTCTCTGTGTTTATGTGTGAAGAATCCCAGCTTCAATGAGAAGAAGACAGCTAAGGTTAATATGGTCTGTAACAAATGTGCTTAATTTTTTTAGAGATGTATTCTGTTACCTTCCACAGTATAAATATAATGAGCGCTAGCAGCAGCAAACCACCTATGACGCTGCCGATCAGAATCCAGAGTGAAATGGGAATCGCTCGGCCCTTCAGCACCTCCAACACAGTCTGGAAAGATAAAATGTGGAGGAAACGATAAGAGGAGATAACAGTGCATCGCACAAGTATCCATAACCCCATTACAAGCTTGACAGTTTTTCTCCTTACAACAACATTTTAAAATTGGTGTGTTTTGTAGAACACATGCTAAGGATGTGGTACATTACTGAAGATGGAAAATGATTTTAAAAGTCATAAAATATAGTGTTATTTGCTTCTTTGTCTCATTGGTGTGTTTCAGATTATCGAACAAATGTTTAAATCAGAAAAAAAAAAAACGGTTTTGTGGCACTTGTTGGTAACAACTTACATCAAGTCTTTGCAAAATTAGTTTTATTCAGTTATATTACAGGGTTTAAAGCAATTGCTTGCTTAATGCAACATCGCTATATCGGATTTAATCTGAACTTTGACTAGGCCACTACAAAAAAAGTCATTTTCATTTTTTTTTTTAAGTCTTTAGAGATGGATTGAGATCGCAAACTGATGGCTGGACATTGTCCTTCCTCAAAAGACCAGATTCATGGATGAAGAAGCCAAACGGCTTGAAACAAAAGTGGATAAACACATTGATTTGGACTTTTATTGTAATCACAACTGACTGCCTGAACACAGTCTATGATAGGATACCATCTTTCAAGTGTAATACCATCTTAAACTGCAATGGACACACCTGGTGTACATTTTAGTGGCGGAGATCTGGTGCTCACAGAGTGTGGTAGGGACAGTGTACAGATGTACAGAAATAAAAGCATCAGAAATATATGGGTACCTTGAAATCCCTACTTCTAAAATTTTCAGCTCAAGTGTAACAATTGTATATTAACCTGAGGACTCTTTATTGTGTATGGGAAGATTAGTGCAGCTCTGAACAGGTGTAAAATAAACCTAAGATGCTGCAAATGGGTGAATCTAAAATGAGAAGAGCAACAACAGAATAGTTTAGAATAAAGTGTATTCATGTTAAAATGACCCATATAAGCCCAAACCTATATGTAAGTGATGATCAATGGAATTAGTTAAAGTTATATTCAGAGATGTTTTCTATCCAGTTTAATGAAGTCAATTTCTGGTTTCCGCATTAAGCTGACAGGGTCACCTAATTGTTTTATTTTACTTTTATTAGATAAAAGGACAACAGATTACAGTAAAGTTTGTTTGACAGGATGATAAGCTGAAAGGTTTAAGTGGTCTGAATACTTAAAAATAAAGTCAAATATGTCCTTTCTGTGTTGCTGTAAAACTGTGCAGCCTTACCTCCCCCTGGACTGTTCCTATCCCCAGAGTGATGAGGTTAGGATCCTGAGCTGAGAGTCTGTAGGCACCAATTATCTTCACAGACTTATATTTGACCTGCAGATATGCATGAAGGATGAGCAGTCTTTACATTATTCAAGGAGTTTAATCTTATATGTGATGGTTGGTTAACTCACTTTTCTGAAAAAGTCATCATGAACTCTGCGGCTGATCCGTATAATAGCCTGCTGGCCGAGCTGTTTCACCTCACAGACAACTTCTGTGCACCATGAGCTACTGCAGTTCTGCACATAGAAAAACAACTACTATTAGCATCTGATTAGAGCTTCTCAATGTTGATTTCTAAAACAAAGGATCTCACCAGTATTTCATCACGCATCATGTCCTCGGGGTGAAGGGGACGGACGTCTCTCTGTCTGGATTTTAGCTGGGTCACATCACTCAGCATGCTGCACTTTATTCCTGTGGCCTGAAAGGCAACTTAAAAAATTAACATCTTTCAAAATTCATAAATATAAAAAGAAATCGCTATCCCCACTCACGTTGTATGTGAAGACTTCCGTTACGGTCATGAAGACCACATCTTCTGCAGCCACAGAGGGCAGAAGCACACGCAGCTCCAGATTACTTAGAGAGTAACAACCAATATTAAGCAGCTGCGAAAACAAAATAAGATGTTTTAGTTCAACTTGTTCACTTGTGATAAATCATTTTTGCCCAGCATTTTACACTGTCACTATCGCAAGTAAAGAGCAATGAAATGAACTCTGCATTTAACCCATCCCCTTGGGGAGCAGTGGGCTTCCATTGTGCGGCGCACGGGAAGCAGTGTGGGGTTGTTTTTAGAGTCTGACAATTTTTTAGTGAACTGTCTATTTAATTGCTCAACTCAAATGTTTGCTGTTTCTAATAATAAATCAAATAAGCGAAGTGATAAAAATCAAGAAATCTTTAGAATGTCATTTTGCAGCCGAAATATTTATTATCCCCTTATGCAGGGGACAAAACACCTCGCCTGGTCAGCCAGGCCAACAATGACCCTAACAACTCCAATTACTAAGGGGTGCACCTTTTTTTTTGGTTCTATTTGCATATTTTCTAAGCCATAACAAGACTTTCGTTTGGGTCACTCTATAAACCTGGAACTGAGACTGAGAACTGGAATTGAGAAATATTTTAACATAAAGGGGAGCATCATTGTAAAGGGTAAAGAAAGTATAGTTTTTGTGTGTGTGAAAATATGAAAAATCAAGCTTCTCACTGATTAGGCCATTTTGCACCATGTGCAGTTACTTTTAAAGAGCATACATAAAAGCCAAACTATTCAAATATGAGCTCAGACCAGAGTTCTCACTTTCACATGTTTTCTTTTTCTGGCACGGTTTGTGGTGTATTTAACATGAAATCCCAACAATACATTGAAGTGTATGGCAAGACATGACAGAACCATTCAAGTTGAATTCTGCAAGAAGCTGATCTAATGTTACAAAGCAGGTTCTGGTTCACTTATAAAGCATGAGTAAGAACATAACAGTATTTCTGAAATGTAAGTAGTTTGTCTATCCATTTAGATTTAGAAATAACCAATTGTTCTACCATTCCGGTTTTTGTACTACGATGGGAAGCTTGAGAGAACTCAGACATGCATTGGAAGAATATGCAAACTTCAGCCCTGATCAAACCCAGGACCATCTTGCTGCAAGGCAATACTGTTGCCTGTGGTTATAGAGTAATGGTTATAGAGTAAGCAGTGTCTGACATAAACTTGCATACGATGCTGAAATGATCTGTGCCAAAACATAAAATTTGAGTTCAATTTACCCTGATGTGTGTGTAGAACTCTGGGCCCATGGCCTCTGAAGCCGCCCGTGTGGGGTGGACCTCATAGCGGTTCAGGTTAGACTCACTGCACAAAACAACATAAAGTTAAACAGCTGGGTATTAATACTGATGACATACATTATACATTCATTTTATTCTGTGCACACACCTGCTTACAAAAACATCTGGCTCATACTGAACATAATTCACCAGCTGAACGCTGTTGTCCCCCAGAGTTTCTTCTCTCTCACTGCTTTCACTGTAAGACAAAAATTATATTAGTGCGTTTTGTTGTATTTGAAGATTATTTTTGGTATTTGAAAAGTCTGGATGTTTACCTGGTAGCATTGAGCTTCATTTGCACCCGATTATGTAAAACAGTGCAGCTGAACTCAAACTCCAACAAAAATTTTATCTAAAAACACAAAGGTAAACAGGCAGCTGAAGTGATACATCCTACATCATAGGCAAAGGGGAGGGAGAAGATCAGCTACCTTTGAATGAGAGCGAAACACTGGGTAGCTGATGTTACATGAGTGGCTGTTTGAGCCAAGAGCGGTACACTCGATCTTGAAGCTGGTATCCTCCTTTGTTAGAAGAAAAATGGAAATTATTACATTCAGGCATTGGATTAAAATGTGTTAGGGACATAAGAGCTGCTTACTTTGAAGCTGAGACTAGAGAAGTGGAGGTTGCGTGAGTAGTGCAGCTTCAGGCTGGTGTTGTAGGCATTTTCCAGCCTGTTCTCGAGCTGCACTTCCACGGCCAGACGCCTACGAGGGCTGCGAATCACATAAGGTTTCTGCCTGTGTGAGAGAATATGACTCACTCAGTTTTTACTCCCAGAGCATTATTACCTTTACTGGTTCTAGAGAATTAAAGCAAAGTATCTGTTGTTACCTTGTCCCTGAGATGTCCATGTGTGCCTGCAAGACCAGATCTGTTGTGCAAACGTCATCTTCACCACAGTCTTTGAAAAACGGGATCTGGATAGAAGTTGTAGGAGGAGGAACGTTATTGATTTTATAAAAAAATGCAGAAAACTGGTGAAGCTAATTTTGTGTACTTACAAATTTCGTGACATTTCTCGGTGAGTCTTTGTCCAACACTGGACCCGTTGCTGTGTCATTGATCTTAAACTTTAGGAAGAAGCTGATTGGACGAATATAATCTGCTGTATCCTGTGTGGCAGACAGCGAAAGTTTAGCCAGAAAAAGACAAGTACCTTTTTTATATTATCTTTATAAGGCACTTGTAAAAGAGTTGTTTATTTATTGCCGCTATAAAATGTATTAATAACGAGAGAATTAACAGAAGGGTTTAATTATCAGGTGGTTAAGTCCAGTGAGGAGAAAGTAGGATTAAGAAGTAAATATTTTGCTTTTGCTCCAACTTCATAAACTACAATTGGCTGACACTCTCATTTGCAGAACACTAACCCAGCTGGGATGTAATGAAATGCATCTGTTTTTGAGTAATCTAGTAGCATTATGTTTTATTTTCTATTTGTTCACACTTAAAGTCGTAGGGAAATCATATTCAAATGTCAATTATTATATTTTGAGTCTCCCCCGTCATACATTTTTTATTTAGAGGAGGAAAGCTGGGATACAGATGTTTCGAAGAGGACGCCAGAAGCTTGGTTTGGTGTAAAAGGCTTACAGCCGTACATGTTTGAGCCCTTTCCTCAGAACACTGCCAGTTCTGTTAGCTCTACGCCTGCCGAAGATACAGACGTCCATCCCCATGAACACTGGGCCGTACCTCAATGGAAACGTAAATAATGATTCTAATGTTTAATTTCAGCCGTTGCTTATATTAGCTGCAACATATGTATCAAGATGCTATGACCGAAAAATTTTGATTGACAGATGACCGTTGATATATGACTGGTCAAATTTAGCTGTAGAAGCTGATGTATAACTAACTGGCCTGCATAGGATAACGAAAAAAAAACCCCACAGATTTTATGACAGGATAGTTTTTAAAAACAGAATTAAAAAAAAATTTGGGGGACAATATCGCCTGATTAAGAATACATTTATATGCATGTTTAAGCCAGAATGATTTGATATTTAAATATGATTTCCCTACAAATTAAAAAAAAAAAAAGCTAAAGTCTAATCAGAAAACAATATTCACTCTAAAAATCTGTTTGGTGATAGAAGGCCTATGGCCATATGAGAGGACCCAGCAGTGAACACAGGACCAAAACAAATATGTTTTCTTTTAATTCCTACTTGGAAGGTTTAGCAACAAAGCTTTTGCTTTCTCTGAGCAATCCTTGCCCTTTTAAATGGAATAGTCATTCTACTAGGGGGAACAAATCCTGAGTTTTATATATTTAACAAATTTAAAGCATTTATGGTATTTAAGAATAAAGCTGAAGGACCCAAGTATCACACCTTGTGGAATGCCATATATAGAATAGAAACTTGTTAGAACCTTAAAACCAGCAAAAAAAATAAAATAAAATCTACCAGCCATGGATTATAACCATCCAGGCAGCACCACACATGTCCACAAAATGCTCTAAATAAGAAAATGTTATTCAGAGCATTAAAAAAGCCGTTAAATCTGAGCGAAAAAAACATCACATGATCTAATGAATGTGTAGGAAAAAAAGCATAAAAATAACTTTCTGTAATATTCAGACACTAAAATCCAGATCCAATAATTTCAACTGAACAATTCTCAGTTTTCTGTAAGATGTTTTTTAATCAGAGTATTTTGGGAAGAAGGGGGGCCTTAGGAACAAGTCTAATAATGGGGAACACTTTGGATTCATGCTATTTTTTTTAAACCAGTGTAGTGCTATATGTGTTTAAACAGCTACTCACATATACATGGAAAGGAAGTTTGTAACATCGAGTTTTTCTTGTTTGCACTCGTAGTGAAAGCTGAGTTTGTCGGTGGGAGCTCTCATCAAACAGAGCTCTCGCTGAAAACTTCCTGTCATCCAGCATGGCTGTTACCCAAAGAGCTAAAAAAAAAAAAACATGAATAAAAAAGATGAGAGCTGAAAAAAATAAACCTTTCTTTCTTTTTAGATTAATCTGACATAATTTTTCATCATTCATAAAATATTACTCTAAAGAGCATTGTTCGATGTTAAGACTTGGATTAAAACTTTACAGAAATTATCACATTTGACTTTTTAATGAATGTAACTAATCCAACTTTTCTTAAAAAGCAGAAACCACAATTTTAGTTTTTTTTTTCACTATCACCTTAGCATGGGACACATTTTCCCTTCTAAGGAAATGAACTTTAAAAATAGATTCTGAACAAAACAACAGTTTAATAATAATATTGTAATTTATTATGTTATCTAACAGATTTTTTCAGGGTATTCTAATGTCTTTAAGTAAAAAGCAATACCAAAACTTTTGCTAAGTGATCCAGGTGAGCGGGAAATGGCCGTGAAACAAGCTGTGGCGTTGAGGCAGGCCGACTCTCTGCCGCCCCTCTGACAGGTCTTCTGAATGACATTGATGGAGTGTGGCTGGAAGGACAAACTAACATTGATCTGGACGATGCTTCGGGAGCTAGAAGAGAAGCAATAGGAAACATTTACCAATCCCCTTAAAAAGTGTAAGCAGCTTGTAAAGCTGTTTTATTGTGTCACATTGTGAGCGTCATTGCTTACCTGAGCAGCACAGCTTTGCCCTGAGCTCCCACTGCTAAATCTATCAGGTCATCACCGTCCAGGTCCAACTGTGCACTCACACTACGGCCAAAATATTGCAGAGATGAGGAGAGGGATGACCCTAATATATGCTGGGAGGATGAAAGAAAATGAAAATACATACTTGGTTTTAGAAGCAAAGTGCTGCAGAAAAAAATTGACTGTTTTAAAATTCCCTTTATGTTCTATTTGGGGTGAGCCACACCTTGTAAATTTTCACGGAAGATTTCTCAGTTTTCTTAACATTTTTATCATAGTCTTAGACTTTCATAAAAAAAAAAAAAGAATTTCCATTTTTAAGAAGAATCTTAATCGGTGTTAGGCTATCTAATGTGTTTGTCATTCAGGTATATAAAAGCATTCTTTATTATAGGTGATTTTTGTTGATGCATACCACAAAACAAAGCAGAGATCCAATTTGTAATTTTGCCTTTTTTTTTTTTGGCCCCAAAGAATATTTGTTTTTGCAGCAATAGCTGAAAATACACAAACATAATTCATGAAAAATGTCAAGAAATTAAATGTATACGACATAGAACCTTGCCTCTTTATACGCCATTGCCCAAAAAAATGTTGAAAGGAAAGCATGTCAGGTTAAGAAAATAATAAAATAGTAGGAAGAGCAGCTTTTACTCTTGTTAGCCTGGACATATAGCATACAGTAGATAATCAGTTAAAAAATGGTACTTCACACAGGTTCTGTGGCAGATATCTTTTCAACATTTTTTTTTACTTATTTCTTAGCTATGTGGTTCTCATATACAGTAGGTTTCAGTCTATTAAAATACTGACAGGTACAAAGACTGAACAGCAAATATGCTGAAAAGCAGCTAAATTCCATTAAAAGACCTTCATAAACTCTGGGAAACTATCAAGACTACAATATTTTAACATGCATCCTTTGCAAAGTGATCTACCTGTTTTTTATCATGGAGGATGTAAATATCGTGCCCATGGTAGACATAAATGGCCCCTCTATGCTCGTCCTCCAGCGGAGCTCCAACCACCAGGTCAGTAAAGCCATCATGGTTTAGGTCTGGAGCAGCAGCCATTGCATAACCAAACCTGGCATCCTGGGATTTCTCTTCTGATTTCAGAGTACCATTAGATATAAATATTCCCTCCTAAAAAAACAAAATAAGAATAGACAGGGAAAAAAATAATTATTTTAAGAAATAGAATATATCTTTTTTTGTTATAAATGCATGTTTAGTGATTTGTTACCCCATTGAGGGTGTAGATGTAGACTTTGCCAGCTTCCTTGTTTCCAGAGCCGAGATACATGGGAGCAGCAACCAGGAGAACATCAGTGATGCCATCTTTATCGATATCTAACCCACACACTTCACTTCCATAGTAGGATCCAATCTAAAGACAGAAGCGTGTTATTTCATCCCTAGCTCCAGTAGGTGGAGCAGTTGCAGTGTTTGAAATATTTGTTTATGTGAGAGAGAGACTCATTAAAAGGAACTGTTACCTGTTCTCCATTCAACGCTTGTACGATGTCAACATAACCATCTTCATGAAGTTCAAATAAAATGACTTTTCCTTTGTGTTTAAATCGAGGGGCTCCTGCTACGTACAGCCTCCTCCAGTCACCGATGACCACAGATGACACTGTGTAACCTGAAAGCAAAATACATATCAGAAAACGCCCAAACAGAGCATTCAAGGAGAAGTAAAACTGGTCTTTTCAAACTCTTTTTTTTTTTTTTTTGTCAACATTCAATAAAAGGAAGATGAATGATTAACATGGTAACTGAATTTGGTTCATATTTCTGCTTTATTTTGATGCAAATGAAAATATGATTTATACATTTTAAAAAGGATTGAAAAAAGATGCATTTTTATAAGATTGCCTAGTGGATGATATGCTCTACTTTAAATTTGTTTCCTCCTTAATCCTCTAAAATAAATCTAAAAATCTTCCCATTCTGCTTCACATGAGACAAATCTATAGCACCAGAGACAAATGTCATAATCCCAGATGGTTAAATACAGATATTCTAAATTAAAATGACTGTGGTGTTTAAATGGTATAAAAAAGTATTTTCCTAATGTTTTTAATGGAACAGATGTGCATAACCTAACCTGCAGTTGTGGACTGGGTATTTTGGTGTTTATGGAGAGCTAAACTGGCCGTAACACCTATAAATTTAAACATTAAATAATGTTTATATTTCTCTTATCTTTGTCGAGTTCAGTTACACAATTGAACTTTATTGTTTTATTTCAGCTTCTTCCAGGTATGTTTGCTGTGTAAAAGCAGGAATTCTTTACTTTAATTGATTTATAGGTTACATTAAAACACCAGACTGCAAAATTCTCAAGAAAGAAAAAAAAAAAACCTACAGATTTCTGTTCAAGGTTCTATGGGTTTAAGACTATTAGACCTATTGGCTAAAAAGCTTAAATGGTGTTTATCACTAGCGAAGTAAGAGATGGTGATCTTGTTTTCTCAAAGAATTGATCCAAACTGTAGGAAACACAATGAATAAGGATGAGGTCTTTAATGAATCTCTGAGGCACATCACAGCCCTGAAGGGGATGCAGCCATAGATGAATAAGAAAAACTTTATGCTCTTGCTAAGAGCAGGAAAACAACACTAAAGAAAACTCCTAAAGCTTCTGAAATACCAATTTCTGTGCTAAGTCTAGGTTTAAAATTAGACTTTGTCTTTTTAAACGTGCTGTCTGAGTCAATATGTGGTAACAGTTTTTCAGGAACGATTTTCTCTAACAGCTTAGAAATAAAAGGTAATATTAGCCTGAAGACAGATGAAACACAGAAGGCAAGCTTTCTATTTTTGATGAGCTACTCTCTGAGGCATGTATGTAGGCAGGTGCAAGACAACACGTCAGACTTAATCGATTAAGCATACAACACAAGGTCTGGACCTGTTCAATGCTGAAACTGATGTATTATTTCTGTTAAGGAGAAAAGGCTTCCTATCTCAGATTCTACAAAATAAAATAAAAATGAAAAAACATCTAATAGTTGATATCTTCCATCCATCCATCTTTTCCCACTAATTCCATCAGGGTGGTGGTGGGGCCGGTGCCTATCCCCGGCAGCCTATGGGCGAGAGGCGGGTTATACCCTGGACAGGTCGCCAGTCTGTGTCAGGGCAACACAACCGTGCACACACACACTCACACCTAAGAACAATTCAGATATGTTTTTGGACTGTGGGAGGAACCCGGGGTACCCGGAGAGAACCCACGCATGTACAGGGAAAACCCCAAGCCAGGAATGGAACCCAGAACAGTCTTCATGCAAGTTAATACTGCTACCCACTGCTCTACCGTGCAGCCCATAATAGATATCTGTCATTTGAAATAAAATAAAAATATAAAAAAACATCTAATAGTAGATATCTTCCATCCATCCATCTTTTCCCACTAATTCCATCAGGGTGGTGGTATATATATATATATATCTTTTTCAACACAAAAAACAAACTGGTCATGCTTGCTGAGGAAATGTTTGTACCTAAATAGGCAGCATGATTTTTGAGCTCCAATGGAAATTCGCTTTCAAAGGCTTCTCTGGGTGGCACAATCACTCCATTGGCCCCTTCCTTCAGCACTCCTCCGTCCCAGTCATAGGCACCCACAATCCCAAACAGAATGCCATCCTGAGGAGTTCAGATTAAATAGACAGCTTAGTTTACATTTAGCACACATCAACAAATCTAGGTCATCAAGGTCTTACATCCAGTTTGTGCGTGGAGAAGCCAATCTGAGACATCTCCATGTGGAACGTGCTCTGGTTGTAGCCCAAGGTACCTAAAGGAGGACAGCATGTCAGATCTCTTGTTTCTCACCTTTCTTTACTCATATCCTCCTCCCTTCCTCTTCCTTGTTCTGCCTCTCAGGATCTGATCTTTAACACCTTCAAAGGATGATGGTGGCAGACATTTCCTTTCCTCCTATCCCTTCCTCTTTGTTTTTCCTGAACATTTAAGGGTGGCATCAGTTTTCAAAAGCTTTCCTCCCAAATTTCTGCTACTACTATAATACCTGCTACCAGCTATGACTTTTCTGTTTATGTTACTCAATATTCTCTCCAAATAATGCTAGACTACACTTGGCAACTTTTATAGGCAATTAATTTTTTGCGACATGATAAATATTGTGGCTAAATTATGAGCAAATGGATATGCTGACTTAGATTATGGTGGTAAAAACGACAGCTATATCCTATGGATGGTGAAAAAATGTAATATTTCTCTACAAAATAAAACTAAGAAGGCTCACACTGATTAAGATTCATTGTTCTTAGAGCTACTGTTCCTTTCTTTGTAACAGCGTTCAAAGTTAACTGATGCAGGAATTAAAAAAAAAGTGGCATTTAAATTACTTTAGTAATGCATTATTTTAAAAGTTACAACATATTTTCATTAAGAGTAAACCTAATATACTTTTCTCAAGTTATTATTTTCTATATAATGCAAGGGAGAGATGATATCAGGTAAACAATTATTTGTGATACTGCTGTTATACTGACAATATCAGTTACAGTAAGCCACTGTGGCCTTTAGTTCCCAACCTTCAGCCATGCAGCTTACTTCACTCTTATTTAACCTCTTATCACATCTTCCTCCTATCTTTGAATTTTATAAAATTTTATCTATCTTACTCTTATTTGTTTTCCTGGCAACCTCCTAGTGACATCCGGGGCCTTTGCAAACATGTTGCACAGTATTTTAGGTAACTTATATTGCTTGTAGCTTTTGGATGTGGTGTATGGGCAATTGCCCAGAGTTGCACTAAAAAGTAGCGTGACACAGACAAAATAATAGATATATTTTGAACTTATTTTTACATTTGTTTTTCATTGCTTCTATGCATGTGCAGTCAATGAGGGAATAGGTTAGGGAGTAGGTGCCCCCTGTCTACTGCTTATATGTTTAAGGAGGGAGGGGAGATCCCTGATACAGGTCCAGCATCTCAGATAACTTCCTGCATTTTATACGGTCGATTGGGAGTGGAAGTAAAAGATCAAAGCTCAGAGCTTCATCTGTGCAACTTTTGTCTGCCTCTGTAATACTATCACCTTCCAGAGTGAAGATCCGATCTCCGAGAGCATCCACGATGTCATTCAGTGCAGCTTCATCAGTTACATTAAAAAAGTACTTTTCGTCTGGGTCACTGGCGATGTATTTGATCTCATTAATAAAAGTCTCTGGGTCCTGCTGTTTACGGATGTAATATCCCAGAACCTGAATGGAAGAAAAGCAAAGACACGAAAGAATAAAACCATTAACATAAAACATTGCAGTAAATGCAAAAAAAAAAAAAAAGCCTAAATTTAAATATCCACAAAAATCTTTCTTTATGTTTCAAATATGGAAATGTAACCGCATGTTAAAGTATAGAAACACAATTTGTGGATGTACTTTGGTGTTTAAAGAGTAATGAACTTCTGGTCCTGGCCCCCTGTTATGGTCCCTGTACTGAAAGCACACACAGCAGCAATTTAAATATAAAGTAGATACGTAAAAATAAGGTAGGTAGTAAGTGTATTTTTCCTTGATTTAAGGAGGTAAGACAATTTACAGATGGATAAAGACGATTTAAGTTTAAACTAAGAAAATAAGCTCTATTATATAATTTCAAGTGCTTATTTACCTGCTAAAATGAAGGGCAAATGACCTTATTTTAAGAATATGTTTACTTGTTTAGATCAGTTTTTGCAAAATAACTCTAAATCAATTTGATATGTGATGACAGAAAAGACTGTTACCGATTTGTTCCTTACACCAATTCAATATTTTGCCATGACATTTACTTTAACAATAATTTAGAAATCAAAGTCTGCTTTAAGTTTAAGCCATGTTGGGAAAGGATCACAGTTTTTGTCTAGGTCAGAAGTGTGCAACATTGGCTTTCATCCTTCATCCATTTTTTTTTTTTTTTTTTATGTGTGCGTGTGCTACTCTTTTATTCTGTGTCCCCATGAAAAAGCATGGGCCCCACCTTGGCCCCCTGGTAAATTTAGTCTAGCACCACCACTGACGGTTGCACATTAACTGTAAAACACAAAGAGAAACCTGAAAAATAAGGCTGATTCCAAAATCCACCACAGAATCATTGGCTTGTGGCTTAATGCCTGAAGTACAAATGAGCAAATTCCATAGGAGAAACCAAACCCAAGAATATTTCCCTATATTCTGGCTGCCAAGCAAACTAAGGAAATCCTCTGTTTTTAAAGGGTAGGGGGTGTAGCAGGGTGTACTGTATCATGTAAGGAGTTATTTTCATATATATCTACACTAAGATCACATAGAAAAAGTCTAGGGGGGGATTTTTAAAGTTTGACAAAAAATGAAATAAAACTAAAAAAAGGGTAATGGCAACTGTAATTATTTGGCATTTGAAAATAAAAGCTGCATACCGTTATGAAACAATGGTCTTAAAGTAACTAAATATGATTAAGTAAATGCCAAAAACGGTTGCGTTATTTTTTAAGTGTACAAAACTCTTTCGGCTCAACACACACTTTTTGTATTAGTTTCTGATCATCCAACCATAATAATTAATTTTATTTAAATTCAACTCCGCTTAATTCAATTCAGTTCAATTCAGCTCTCAACACATGGCATCTTAAGGCAACTTTGAAAGAAAATTCAATCAAATCATACAGATAAAAAATGGTTAAAAATGGTTGTAGACATCTGCTTGCATTGTGCAAGCAATCCATTACAATAAGCATGTATTCTCCAGTCCAAAGAAAAAAAAAACTCTGTTTAACAGGAAGAAACCTCCAGCAGAACCAGGCTATTAATATATGAAAGAAATGCTTCCCTACAATTTGTGGTTATTTCTTGTATATACATAGGAATATAGTTTCTGCACTTCCATTGCCATTTATGGTCTCGCTATGGAAGGGCAAGCCTAATAAATATTTCAATCATGTTACAAGAAATGAGAAGTGGGATGATTTTCTAAACTGCATCGTTGAATTCCTGGATTGACAAATATACTCTTCTATAAATCTATATTTATTATTATTGTGACAATGGCAAATACGATAATTAAACATATTCTACAGATAAATCCTTACATCATATAAAGTCCTGCTTAAGTAAGACTTATCTTTGTGCTGTTTTCACATATTGATTAGTTTGATTCAACACCCTAAAAAAAAAAAAGAGAGAGTATATAAAGGTAACTAAGCCATCTGATTATGAGAAGTTCTGTTTGATTTATACAAATAAAACATGCTTTTCAGAGTAAATATTTTTTTATATCAGGAAAGTTGTAAAAAGCTAACTATTGGAATCATTTCTTATGTCTTTAACTATTGTAATAATTTCTTATGTCTTTGTTGCTTCTTTATTTATGTATATCTTAATGTTTTCCATTTGTTTAATGACGTTTATTGTCGCTTCAGTTGTGAAGAACTGGATGTGAAATTATGCTTTGCTATGTTCTTATGCTCAAAAGTACAGTTAAAAACTGTAAAGGTTCATCCTGGGTCTCTCCTCTAAGATGTAACGACTAGCTGACCAGCTGTGTGCAGCCCTCAAAGAGGTGTGCACAACCGCTTTGAGCACGCTAAGTAGGGGGAGTGGACAGAAGGCAGATAGACCTAGATTCCAAAAATAAGAAAGCATCTTATTTAATCACATATTCAAATAAATTATTATTTGGATTAATAAATCTGCAAGAAACCTCTTCAGCTTCTGTCTCTGCATTTGGGTTCTCTTCAAACCTCCACCCAACCTAACATAGTGCATGTGCAGGTATTCAAATTGAATACTATTGGGGCTTTCTGTTATTAAAATGCGAAAGTGATCATATTAACCTCTTGACATCCATGCTTGCAAGTTGTTCATACATATATATATTGGGATGTAAAGGGAGAAGAAGTAGATAAGGTTGAGGGGTGTCCACCACCCGCCACTGTTCACAGTTCATTTTTGGTCACCCCCAAATTAGCCTTATTTTTTTCCAAATGGTTTAATTCTTTCCTTGGATCTTCCACCCAGAACTCACATAGGTCTACCAGACTGATAAAGACAAAGCAGCTTCACCTCTTAATCCCTTCTCCACTCTTTCTAATGATCAGCATGTATTCCAGGATAATAAAAAAATTGCAAAGCATTGAACTGGAAAAAATTAGTTCACCTATAATCTTAAGTTTATCTGCTTTTCCATTATGTGAAAACTCTCTTGCTTCTCTTGTCTGATGAGGAGGGGTCCCACCACTCGATACAGCACCTACTCATTTTGCTTTTGTGTGCAGCACCAATGGGTTGGGTGGAGTTGGACAGGAAGAGCTTTTTGTTCCCAGCTGGCTATTTCGGTGGGCCCAAAGGGTTCATTTGGTAATTAGGCAGTTATTTTGGGAGAGTTGCGGTGATATTCTGTGGTTGCTCCTGGGTGTTTACAGAGACCATACCACATTTGCACAATATGGGAGGAATGTAAATGTTGCTTTTCACCCTCTAAAATATACTGAATGTCGGTTGTTTGTGTGGTTTTAACAATTATACTACTAAACAAGGTAAAACAAAAAAAAGCTGTAAAATCAACAGAAAGGAATTGAACCATTGAGGGCTGCAGCGTTAGGGGTCATATAGCACTCACAGCTATGGCGTATCTGGTGATGTTTCTGCTTTCACATTCATCCAGTGCTTCTGGAAGCTCGTCCCCGTCATGCGACTCCCCATCTGTGACCACAATCATCACCTTAGTGGCGCCCTCCCTTGCTCCACGATCAGCACTGAACGCCTCGGTGCTAAAAGAGACACAAACAGCGCCTTTAAAGCGGCTGAACATGCAAAACTATGATGGATTTATAGCAGGAAGAAGGAGAGAGGAAAATGCGGTTGTGAAAAGTGTGAAATGGAGGAAACCCAGGAGGATCCAGTAACTTGGGCTCTTACAAAGACAAAATATACGTCCTTTACGTGATAATATACAATGTCAAGGGTTTGTCTCAAGAGAACAGCCATCTAATAAAACATTGAAACTTTGGATTTGATTTCTCTGCCAGAATCAACCGAAGTTTTATGTGGAGCCTTTCAGATCTTTATTAACAGCCGAACACACTAACCCAGCTTCCGGTTAACTCACAGTGGTCACTGCATACAGCTCGCATGTGTCACTGCACACAGCGACCACATTTGTGCATTCCCTTGTAGTTTAGCTATAAACCCAAATGACAAATAAACCGACGGCCTCATGCCACACCCTGTTTGTCTGCAAGAAACCTGTTCTCACTGGGACCTGGTTCAACAGTTGAATGGGGTTGGTAAGCCTCAGACCAGCACACACAAACACACACGCAGACACTGCCTAGTCACCACTGGTGATCTCAGTCATTTTCAACTCTAACTGCAGCCCAGGCCTAAATATAACATTGTGGTCAGCCACAAGAAACTTGGAGTTAAAAACAACCGGTTCCCTGTGCAGCCTGCAAATAACAGAGGGTAAAAAGAGAGAGAAGAAAAACAGAAAAGAGAAAAATCGGTAGAAACTGAAGCAAGAAATAATTACGAAAACGTTCATGAGACAGTAAATAGATCCCACCCACGAAAGAGGCAGAGGAGGTAGAAAGAGAAATCTAAAAATAAAATATTAAATACGCTTATCATGAAAATAACAAAGCAGAAAATAAAGAGGCACAATCGTTTTAATTAAATAAAAAGAATGTAGGTGGAAAGAAAGGAAAAATAAAATAAAATACTAAAAGGAGATGAAAGAACAGAGAAAGTAAATGGAGCTAATTGGGAGGCCTGGCTGGTTTTACAAGGCAGTTTATGGAGTCTCAACAGTGTGGTAATGACACAGCACAGCAGCCTGGGCGTGCTTTTGTTTGTGGGTGTCTGAGGGACCCTGAGACGGTCGGCTCAACAACATCTTCAATGGTTTATCCACTTGTAAGATGTTTTTTCATGTTTATTAAGCAATCAGCTTGTTAGCTTATACGCTTTACAAAATAACTGTAATAAATACGCTGTTAACATGTGCCCAAATGGGAGAGTAAAATATAAATGTTTTTTATCAAAGAGGGAGGAACACTATATTCATTATCAATGCTTACTTCACTTAATAATGTTTCACATGATATTTTTCACACTTGAATTTTAAAGGAAATGCCATTTATCTCAATCAATGGCTAAGGGGGTGTTGGTGTAGCGTCTGTGTGAACGTGAGCGCACTGCAGTTTGGAAGCCGCATCTGCGCACTTCCATAGTGAGTCAAATTCTAGAACAATTATGATCTGTTTGCAATATGTATTTTTATATAACATTAGACTATATATATGCAGAATGTTTTTTTGTAAGTGATAGTTTACAGAGCTGCACCAACAACTGAAGGAAAAAAGAAAGATGTCTCAACAAGTAAAAATGTAAAAGTAGTATCAATTAAAAAGAAAAGATGCATCTTTATTTGTAATACATATTAAAAACTGCCTGTCTGAAAGTATTTATTCTTTTTAAAGTAGTAAATGAAAACATCTTTATTGCATCAAAGTATTCAAACTCTTCTTCTATTGGCTACAGAAGTCCTAGTTCAGGTCATTTCAGATTTCATCTAATGTTTTCATCTGTCACTGATGGAGACAATTGTTTCTTTCTCCACTAATCTGGCTGATACAGGAGATAAAAGCGTGGTACCTGTAAAGTCTCCAACTTTTTTCAACACTGGTAGTCAATATAAGATACAGCTTAATAACGGCTTATACTTAGATTTTGGGTTGCATCTGTTTAACATTTTTTCGCACAAGCACTGCGAATAAAGTGTTTGCTATGCTGCAACCATTAAACCATCCTCTGTCTCCTTATCTTTTCTCCGGTCATTCTAGGGGAGTTTCGACCAACTCTTTTTTTGCAATCTAGCCTTAGTCCATTGATGTTTGTGAGCATTCTCTTCTACAACAGCATTTTAGGTTAGAGAAATTTGGACTTTAAGTTAAATGCTGTAGAAACTGATTATTTTCAATTAAGCCTACAACAAACTATTATTTTGCAAATCGATTAATCTGTCAATAATTTTTTTGATTAATCTATTAATCGCATAGCAAAAGGTTCCTTAAAGAATACTTTTTACAAAATTAAATAATGCCACTTGAGGAGTTCTCGATAGAGCATATTGACAGATGAAGCAGATTTTTTTTTTTTATCTTAAATGCAAAGTGTTTATATATTTTATTACAATTTTTGTGAATTTGCTGCTCAAGGATTGATTGATCTGTCACCTAAATACATATTTTACAGTCTGTAAACTCAAGTTAATGATTCACTGTTTACTAAATGAATCAGATTAATTGTTTCAGCCCTATTTTCAATATATTCAACCATTCTTTTGTTTAATTCAGCAGTGGAGTTCCTCTGTCAGGCTTAGTTGACTCTGTCACTGCAAAGAAGACCTAAAGCTTAGCCTTCCTACCACCACGCTGTGTAGCTGAAAAACAGTGCTGCTATGCTGTCTCCTTGAGCCCCAATCACCCTCAGCAGATGATCACTCACACTGAGCCTGGTTCTGCTGGAGGTTTCTTGCTGTTAAAAGGGAGTTTTACCTCTCCACTGTCGCTACAAGCATGCTTGGTGTGAGGGATTGCCTGCAATTTAAGGAATTGGTGAAATCAACTGGTTTTCCTTAGATAGAAACTTTTAACCAATCTCTGTAAAGTGCCTTGAAATGACATGTGTTTTTAAATGTTTTAAATGTTTCAAGTAAGCATATAATTTATGTGCTGTTGAATGGCGCTTCTAACTTGCAGCTAAATATAATCTCTCCTGTATGCTGAGCTGCAGAAATTTAACTGTATAATGATTAAATCTCAAGAATCTCATTATCAAAATAAATTCTACTGACAGAATCAGTTTTTGCTCTTTGAGTTCTTGCAACATGGTAATGGAAAAGGTTAAAAGCCAAGCATGCAGTTTAAAAGGTTAAAGCTGAGGTTAGAAGGTCAGCATATGAATCCTATGAATGTTTTCCTTTATAAATTGCTTTGATTGTTAAAATTTTATGTATTTAGCTCTTTACCCCTTATGTATGTGTGAAGGTGCATCAGTAGGAGTTCCTGAGTGTATTTTCACAGCTGCAGGAGCTCTAGCTGGCTGACCAGGCAGTGCCACACCCTCAGTCTTGCTGACCCAGCTACCAGTTCACCCAACTCAGCTAATATTGCTGCTTTTCTACCCCATCATGTTTCTCCTCAGTGCCAACTACACTATCAGTTCATCGGTGTTAGAGAATAAGGTGTGGACGTGTTTGTGCAAGTTAAATCCAGGTTACTCACCTAATAATAACATTAAACCAATAGATTCTCTTTTTACTATTTGTTGTTTCAGTGGTTTTGTTTCCAGTTGCTGCTTTTCTAATACTGTTTGAAGGTTTCTCCAAAACCTGTCCATCTTTAAATGTGGCAGAAACAAGCCTTTCTAATGATTGAAGCTCCAAGATTTCCCTCCCCAAACTGGCAGCTATGGCCACAGCTCATGTCTGGGTGTGGTGCGCTGTGTGGGTTAGACTTTTTGAGAGGAATTAGATACTTTAAGGCTTTTCACCAGTCCCTGAACTTTTAATTTATAAAGAAACAATCTGGTGACTGTGGAGGCTGTTGCAGTACAGTGAACTCATTGTAAGGTTCAAGAAAGCCATTTTAAATTTTAATTGGAGACATGCTGCAATATTGTGCTAGAAGCAGCTTTAGACTATGGGGACAGTGTGGTAATAAAGGTCATAAAGAGGATCAAGTACGCAACAATACCCAGGCTGCAATGTTATGTTATGGTTCGCCCCTTTGGAGTTCTTTTTGAGTTTTCAGTTATTCATATCATTCTGTTTTCTTTGTCATTGGTTTATTTTCTGATTTGTGATTATTCATTTTCATTTGTTAATTAGTTGATTAGTTGTTTTCTAGTTGTAAAGTAGTGTTGTGTTTTTTGTGTTGCCCCCTTGTGCCAGTCTCCTTTCCCCTAGTTTCTAGTTGCTTATATCTACACCTGCTTCCTGTTAGCTGATTATCCCAGTCTTTGTTCAGTCCCCCATATATACAGCTCCTGTACAGTTCCTCGGTGCTTGTTTTCACATCATTACTTTGCTCCTCATGTGTGTTTATCCCTGGCATCCCCTGGTTTTTGTTTTTTCTGTATTTTGTTCCTGGATTTGTGTTTCTGTTGCCATTTGCATTAACTCCGCAAGAACTCATCTCTGTGTTTGGGTCCACAACCAAATCCACCACCTTTTTAACAAGTTAAAATACCAACTGGTTTGTACCAAAGGGCCATAAATAGAACTGTTTGCAGATAAACTTTCCATTTTGGGATTAGGATAACTTTCAATCATGTTAAAAAAGCATAAAAGTGATGTTCTCAGTTAAAAATGTGTTATCTTTAAAAATACAATTAGTTTTTCTGAAGGGAAAGGCCTTCAGTTAAGGGTAATCAGACTGGAAAAAAGGGCGTAGAGACAAGGGGAATTGAAGATTGAAGAACCAACCGCCTACAGCTGCATTGAGGACTACACCTTTGCACACAGTGGAACTGCCCCACAGAAATAATTATGAAGTTTGGTCAGATATTATATTTTTAAGCAATAATTAAATATCATGTTAGACTCATACCAAGGTATGAGGAAGGATTGTATTGGAGGAAAAAACATGTTCCTCTGTTACACCCTACAGAAACCCTACAATGTGTTATAAACTTTTTTTTAAGCACATGCAATGTAATATGGTCATGGATAAATAAAGGTTTGGATGATATGTCTTATCTTTCCCCACTGTTTGGTCATAAAGGGGACTTTTCTATCATGACGTAAGTCCTACAGGAGTTATTTAAATACTCTGAGCTATTCTGTGAAAAAAACTAATGACAGAATGTTGTTAGAGGAAACAAACGCCAATAACAGCTCTAAAATAGGCAGTGATAAATGTGGATCAACAAGTCATTGACTGCTTCTTCTTTTTCTTATGTCTGTACTATGTTTAAAAATAAAACCCCCTAAAAATCTTGATTTCCTGTCTCCTCTGTTGTTATGCCATCTTTGGGTTTTTTTCCCTGTTAACAGTCACTGTCTACCTTTATATGACAGGCGTATACAGCATGCATAAAAGAAGGACAACTATGTCACATAAAAAAATGCAGAAACCTCCAATTATTTTCAGTCATATTTTCTGTGTTTTAGAAGAATGTTCTAAGAACAGTAACTAACAGGCCTACCAGGCGACTTTGATGGCGGATGCAGTACGTGTCTCCCGTCCCTCTTGTCGGCTGATGTTCTTGGCAGCGTCCACCACCTCCTGTGTGGTCTGGTAGTCCTTCAGAGACCACTCATGGACTACTATTTCTGCATACTGCAGTATACCAACCTGGATGAAACACGCAAACAAACAAGCATTTCAGAAATGGTGAATATTCACATCTGTACCTGCACATATCTGGGCACAAAATCCTCTAAGTCTCATGTTTTCTGAAGTGAAATATCTCTTTAAGCACAAACTCAGGCCTTAAAGCAAGCAGTACACTTGGGGAATTTTTGAATTCATTCAAAAACCAGAGGTATTTCCTTTTCACCTCATGCTGCCTGCTACCCAATACCCCCACCCTCCCTTTTCATAGCTCAAACCCCTCTCACTCTTCTTGTTATTCAGTTCAAGTAATGTCCCTACAATGCTCTCTCTCTGATTTTTTTTTTCTTCTAAAGAAACATTTTAGGGTTCTTGTCCTCTGACGTTATTGCAGTAATTCATTCTGGTCATATTTGCCAAACTACCTCCAAATTTCACTTGGTTATGTTTTTGAGCATTTCACTCAAAAACATGCTTGTGTTCTTGCTCCTGGCAACAAGAGGCGGTTCTTTGAGATCTAAGTGTTATTTTACTTAAACTCAAACCCACAAGTTTCCATTACGAATGTGTATCATAATTACAGGCGGTTGCAACGGGTAAGCTCTAGTGAGGAGTGTGTACCTGCATCTGGTCCAAGCTAATGTGGAACTTGCTGAGGATGTTGCTGAGGAAGTTCTGGACCTCGGACCAGGGGTAGATGCTGTTTGAGCCGTCCACAACAATCACAATGTCCATGAAGGTCTGACACTCTGTTGTACAAGAGAAATTTTCACATACACCTTGAACTTGTTTTATTTATAACATTACAATGACTAACTTCGAAGTATTTTATTGGGATTTTATGAGAAATAAAACCACAAAAAGTGAAACTGACATGTTTTGAACATTTCTTTTTCAGCTAAAAAATCAGTGAAGGGTGGTAGGCCTATATATTTAGCCCACTTAATGTCCTATATTATGCTTTTTTAAGCCTTTCAGTCACCTTTAGGGAAGTACATGATGAAATAATGCCTTTGGAATTATTAGAGATCGAGACACTGACAATGACTTTGCAGCAGTAATAACAGCCTAAACAAGCTGATCCTAAATGCAACACACATGACTTATAGGAGTTTTTGTCTAAGGCTACGTTCAAACTAAAGGCCTTAATTCTCAGTTATATATATATTTTTTTTTATGAAATCTATTTGTTTTTGCGTTGCAGTTTAGATTTACAAATATATGCGACTTGCATGTGATCTCCCGTGCAAACTGCATTCATACAACACAAGAGCCCCGCATGCACAGCTTAGGACCCAATAATATCACAAGCAAGTGTTATCTGTTTTAACGGAAGTAAACATGGATGGTAGTGCTGGTGCACATCCAGCAATCTTTCCTAACCTTAAAAACTCAATCTTTTCAAGATGGTTAAAAAAAAAAGACTGCTCTCTCTGTGTTATCGTCCATCATGGTTGTTATTTTTCCTCCCTGCTTCTGGTATCAAGACACAGAATAGTGGCCTTTGTTGAGTATTAATGATGTTCAGGTCGGATGAATGCGACCTGGCCGACACAGGTCGCATTTGAAACTATCAGATTTGTATCGGATTCAAGACCACATAGCCAAGTCCCATTGGAAAAAATTAGATCTGTGTTGTTCAAACTGTCATGAAAAGATCAGATCCAGGTCGCATATGGGCACACAAATTGGATTTGGGCCACTTCAGGCTGTGGTGTGAACGTAGCCTAATAGGAGTAACGATCTTCGTGCGCATGGCTCTTTAAAAGCTGCTGTTTAATTGCAAAAAAACAAAAAGCTAAACCAAATTTCTCAAAATCAAAATAATAGTAAAACAAAAAGATATGGGGATGTCTAAAGGTAACCAGCTGCACTTGATTTGGGTATTTTTTTTTCTATTTATTTTTTTACTTTACAATTATGTACAGTTTTTGATATAAAATATGTTGAAATTTGTGGTTGAAATAAGACAAAAATAGCCCAAGTTACTTTGCTCAGTTGGAGCGATGGTTTTTCTCGGTTCCAGGTCATCACCAACAGAGGCGCAGATGCCGGTGCTGAACATTGATGTCCCACACTCCTGGGACCACAGAGGGGCACACGCCTGCCAAACAGAAGCACATACTCATGAACAAACATGTGAATCATCATATGTATCACAGGTGGGTGGATTTCAGACGTGTTTGCGGTTAGTGCAAGATGTTAAGTATCTGCGTTCTGCTCTGAAGATGTAGTAACTAGATGGTCATCAAATCATTTGGGCAAATGTGTCTGTGTGACACATTTATATTGACAGAAAAGAAAAACAGCAGGCAAAAATAAAACTAAAACAAGTCATAAAAGGGAGTAAGTCACGGAAAGAAGCACAATCGTGTGGTTTATGGGACAGAAAATAAGGCAGTGGCGGTGGTGGGGGGGGGTAGCTGGGGTCTATTGTTGACAAGCTGGCAGTCACTGCTGTCATGAGCGGTTTAACAGAGCTGGAAACCAAGAGAAGCAAAGCAATTTAAATCTGATTGTGCTAAATGTGGAGTGGCTTAATGTGGGGGGTGGTCTTATAAAAATGTTTCTGTTTTCAAAAGCCAGTTTTTTGGTTTTCATACTTGAAGAAAGAATGACGGCAGAACAAGGACTTAAAAGGGAAAATCTGCTGTAAAGTAACAAAAGGAGGGAGGGGTGAATAAGGGATGAAAAGAGGGTAGAATGAGAGAAAGAGAAACATCCTGGTTTCCCTTGCCCTGTCATTAACGATGGGTTTCTCCTCAGGCACACAGACAGGCAGCAGGGAAGAGATGGAGAGAATCATGGCATTAAACCACGAAGGGAGAAGATGGAGCGAAGCGAAAGAGGTGCTATGGCTTTTGGTAGGTCTGTCATTACAGAAGGGCCGGAGACGCATTCCAGTCCTGTTATAGACCTGACCACTGGGGTTGACATAAAAACTCTCAGACACACACACACACACACACACACACACTTAAACATATTCTCTCACTAAAGCTGCCTGAGCTGGCAGCCGTTTGTGAACTGTACACGACTCCACACCCGGAGTAGAGCAAAAATCCTGGCAGAAAACACAAGCACACACAACCGCTCACTGGCTGAAGCAGAAATGTGTTTTACTGCAGAAATCAGGCCAAGAGAGCAACAATGAGACATAAAGCTGTTATTATGAGAGCTTTAACGTTAAGCTTAAACTGGAGAAAGGCCTGTTTATCTCACTCCGTCCATCAGGGAGTGTAACAGAAGCTAAACTTAATCTGCTCTTCTCCTGACTCCAGTTTTTTGGAGCTAACAACTAAAGCTGTTAGTTCATCTATGCTGTAAATAAATATTTTTCTTTATAAAATATTTCAGTATTTTTCAACGGTATTGCCTTTATATTTAATGTGTCTTACGATTGTGTCTGTAAAAGTTAACCATACTTGAGAATTAGAAGAAAAGGTATGGTTTGACTAAAATGTTTATATTGAACTGTTGAACATTTCGGAGCAACTGAAAAAAAAAACATTGCATCTTACTGCAATCACAGCTGCCAGTCTTTCATCGTGTGTCTTTATCAGCTTTGAATATCTGAAAAAATGCTATTTATGATCTATTGTAATTCCAACCTACAGCCAAATTGGTCAGCTGGATAGAGTGCACGCCTTTAATCTAAAATGCTTCAGTCTTTCCATTGATTATCATTTGTACATCGGTCTGTTCATTAACTACTTTATAGCAGCAGGAAAATTATGTTTTGAACTAAAACATCCCATCAGGAATTTTGGGTTGTATGCTAAAATCTTCCATATTAAGACAATAAAAGACCTGAAATATTTCAGTTAGTGTGCAATGAATCTAAAATATATGAATGTTCAAGTTTTATGATTACATTATGGAAAATAATGAACTTTATCACAATATTCTAATATTTTGAGAAGGACCTGTATAACCCTCATGCCCGCTGCCCTACACAGTTTGGTTTTAGGCAATCTCAGTAACAAATGAAATAGCAGCAGATATTTTGAGAAACCTCAACAACATACACTTTTACATCATTGTAGTTCCTCAAAGATGAATTAATGGAATCTGAGCGGGTGTGATATTAGCAGCCACATGTACGCCCTCCTGTTCTGCCCTGTGTATTTTGGTTTAGCTCTTGGCTCAGCAGCTCTTACTTTTGTCACATCTATATTTACCACCTTAAACCATGATATTTGCAGATCTGTTTTGTGTTATTCTTAAACCGTTGAAGCGCTACTAGATGGGTTCTAATGTGTGAATGTACAAATATAATGAGAACTAACCTGCAGGCCAGGCTATCGTAATGCTGTCAACACACTCCCTCACCACCTCTCTCTGTATGCAGAGAGAAGGGTGTTCAGCCTTCCATAATCTACTACAACCTCCTGCAGTCAAAGGTTGTTCCTGGAGCATCACTGTGTCAGATCGTGGACCATCGTGTCTTTTGCAAACTTTACAGGCCTGTGTGAAGTACTAATGAGAACTTATATTTCAGCTGGTATTAAGTTACTGATGTACTTCACAAAGGATCCTCTGTACAGAGAGGGTAAAAATGTCCAGAACCCCCCCCCCCCCTCTCAGGCTAATAGGGATGTTCGGTCTCTCTGCAGCTTGAAAAATCAAACCTTGAGAAGATGCTGCCATTTCCTAAGTATCCCTTACTTTGTTTTGGTTTATTGCATATATCTCCAATAAATGCTTAATGTTTGGGGATGTAAATATACAGTGAAACAGCTCTAGTTTTGCAATGCAGGCAAAAAGAATAACCATCAGGTTTTATCAACTATCATCATATTTTTAAAAGTAGATAACTTTTTTTTAATTAACTTTGAAATAACTAAACAAACTGCTATAGCTGCTGCCTGTTTTATACTGTGTATCTTTCTCTTCACACTTGAAGGTTGTCATTATCTGTCTTCATCAAACTTGCTTATTTTCCCAGCAGAGAGCTTTGTTTTCTAAATGTACGTTTGCTTAAGGGTTCCTCGTGTTTAAACATTAGGAGGCTCCGATTTGGGTTTTCCAGCTTATATAGTGATAACTTGTTCCAAATTTTAAATAGAAAAACTTTCCTTATTGAATAAATGCTCTTTTCACAGTGCACTGTCTTTGAATACACAGTGAAACATATTTTCATTAAAACTGTCCATTTGTTTGTTGCTTGGAGGTAGCTGTAGCAAACTGTTTTATATTGATTTTAGTCTGAATCTGCTCTCAGCCGTCCGCTGGTTGGGGCAGAATGTTACCTGTCCTGAATTTGCTTCTGAGCCATTCAGAGTCAAAATTGTCCTCACTTTGTGTGCAAAAACAAGGGATCTGACCTTGATTTCACATATATCAACATTACTAGAACTTTTAAGAAAGGAAATCCACTGAGATATTACCACAGATGGTCCTTTTAGTACTTTTTCCTTCAAATTTTGTTTATTTCTGTGCATTTCTACTATATTTTACTCCCATACTGCAGTCTCTTTTATAATAGAGCAACTCCTGAGCATTACAAAGTAATTTCTTTACATTTCTTCTCTGATCTTCATTAAACCAGAGAGTTTTTCAAAGATTGTTCTAAGAAATTCATTGATATTGCACCACTGATAGTCCTCTTGGAACTTTTTTCTTCAAATTCAGTTTTACAATAGACCTACTCCTCAGCATTGCAAAGTCATTTCTGGGCATTTCCTCTCTGGTCTTCATTAAACCAAGGAGTTTTTTCAAGATCGTGGTTAGAAGCATGTCAGCTCTCTGTGATTTACCAGAGATGTAGACAAGGTAAACAGGCAGGGAAGCCGGTCTAATGCTGCCAGTTGTGGCAGAAAACTTCGATCCCATCTACCAACATAGCTTACTGTCCGTTCTCTGGTGATCAAAATAGATGTAAAGCTTCTCTCAAAGAAAACCACGGGCAATAACTATATCAGTTCTTTCATTAAAATCTTTTGAAATATTTTTGTTTTCATCTTTATATTTTCAGTTGCCATTGGGTCTTGGACAACCTTCTACTTTTACTTGACTTTTGATATAACAATGTTTAGCTGTAAAATTCCAGTCATCCCTATATGACGTTTCTTAGTATATAGAGCTAAAAACATATGATGTATATAAACACAAAACAGGCTTCTATTCAAGCAAACAAATTTGTATATTTTATTGAAGTATTAAAGGAGCACACAGATTATTAAAAAAAAGGGAATACATGTCTAATTAGAGAACCAACTTACCAAAAATCCATCAGGTGAGTCTGGTGTGAGGGTCATTCCCAGATGAGAATTCCTCAGGTTTTTAGAAACGTTACGCAGAGCAGTTTCACCTAAAACAGACAAAGATTACATTAACATCTGGCCATAATCTTTCATATTGATGTTTAAATCATTTTATTTAGGTTCTTTTTTCTCTTACCAAGGTTTACTTTACTACAGTTTGAGTTTTTTTCCTCCCCTACCACACATTTGTACACATCTCCTTTCCTGTTGTTGGGTGGCCCATCCCAGGGTGCACCAACAAGCATCCTGCAGAAGCATGACCCAGTTATCATCAAAACACCCTACTTTACTGAAATGCTCTTATCTTTACCTCCTCTCACACAAATACGTACAGTTTCTCTCCTTCTGCTTCATGCTGAAGGACAGAGAAGCCAAACTGGGTGTCCTCGGGACCGGTGAAGACACGAGGATGTTTGACATCTATGTTGAAACATTGACATAACCCTGGAAGACACAGCAAACAAAGGATGCAAAGGTTAAAGGCTGCAACTAACTATCATTTTGAAAATCTATTAATCTTTTGATTATTTTTTTCAATTAAACGATTAATAATTAGATAGCCAAAGGTTCCTTAAGGAATTCTTTTTTTTTTTATGAAGTCAGGTGAAAAAAACTTTTTCACTTGAGGAGTTCTGGGTAGAGCTTATTGACAGACCTTTTTTTATATCTTAAATGCAAAATGTTAATACATTTCTTTACAATTGTGATATAATTACTGCTCAAAGTGGGTGGCTTTGTCGCTAAATGCATGTTTTAGAGTCTCCATAATCCTGTTAACCATTAATTGATTACTAAATTGGTTGACAATTATTTCAATAACTGATTAATTATAGTTAGTCTGATTAATTGTTTCAGCCCTTGGTAAATGTTACAATCTGAAACAAAATTATTACATTAAGATGGGAACATATCACCCCTGTTTTATCTATCTGCATTGGCTTCCTGTTAATTTTAAAATTAAAATTTCAATGTTTGTTTTTAGAGCTTTCCCTGTACAGGAGTAAAAAATTAAAACACTGGGGTGACAGGTCTTTCCCAGTGGTGTAATGTTCCACTAGATCTTTGCTTCACCTTCAACAAGGGTTCCTTTAAATCTAAGCTCAAGACGAATGTGAATCTCTAATTTTTGTATTGTACTGGCATTGTATTTTCACTCTGAAGGGCTTTAGTCACCTTAACCTGCTGTTGTCAAGCATTATATAAAGCAATCAGTCAATCATCTTTTCGGAGTGGGAATGTTAACTTAACCTTTACTGTAAAAATAACCCTAAAATAAGAGCAAAACATCCAAAACATGGTTGAGCATATTGTTTATTTTCTCGTCATTTTGTTTTATTTGCAGAGATTTGAAAGACGGGAAAGAAGAGGTATGTAAAGATGAATAGAGAAATTGAAAACGGGGATTCAGATAAAGAAGAAGTTCAGTCGAGGGAAAAGAGGCGCAGGAGAGAAGCAAAGCAGGGAAGGGTGTGGACTAGAAAAACCAAGAAGCATAGTAAGCTCCCTGTTATGACACACAAGCCTGCCCTTCATAGATGGTGGGGGATAGAGAGCAGCAGGATGGACGGCAAACCGCCGAGCTGTTATACATAAACCAAAGCACAGTTGCTGAAATTACAGTTTGAAAAGTTTACATCTCATGATATTCATGGTGGATATCACCTCCAACCCCACAGAATCATATGTGCTGCATTTTGTCGATGGCTGCTGATTCAGCTTCAAGTTTAAAGGTCCGAGTTAGTTATACTCAAACATATAGCTCAATATTTCTGGATTTATTTCTTAATTTCAAACTTTAAATTTCCCAAACCGACATTGGTCTATTAACTGAGTTGAGATATAACTGTTTTATACATACATTTTCTGGCTTTTTGGAGAAATCCTACTCTACATTTATAGGTATAAGATGATCAATATCATCCATCATTAACATCTACTAACATCTAAAGTTAGAGTTGTTCTGCAGTGCGAGCCCTATTACATGGAACAATGAATGGTATTTTACTTTGATCAGTTCTTATGCAGCATAACATTAAATATATATATTTAATCAAAGAATATTTTTAGGCACTGACATTTTTTTCACAGTGGGGTTTTCATCCACTTACATGATCAAACCAGAGTTTTTGAATCCATTTATTTTATAAATTGTAAGAGATCACTGCCGTAACTGTTAACTTAAACATATTTTGAAGTGAAATTTTGTCTGAATAACAAGCAGTTTTTGAGATGCAGTTAGCCTGTTGTTTTAAATTTCAACAGCAAGAAAAAAAAATAACATCCTGCTGTGCTATTTCCTTGCTTTACAAGGAGAAAACAGGGAAAGCAAAAGAAAGAAAATGATCCTCTCATTCAGTGAACAATATTTAAATGGTGCTCATTCTTCACACAGATGTGCAAAATATGCAACACGTGCAAATACAACAATGGTCAAATAAATCAAATGTTTAGCACATAATTCTTCACACTCCATGTACTTATCATCAAATCTGACAAATTTCAACAGTTAATCTTTCTTGAAAGTATGGGGGAGGTAAAAACATCTCTTAGTATCTCTATACCAAACCTGTTTATCTTTGCTATGGTGGGATGTTGTTGTTGCAATTTAACCAAAAACATCTGTATTTTACCTTTAAAAACTGTGTAGTGAACAGATTTGCAATCCATCACAACTGAGTGCACATTACCTTCTGCACTGGTGGGTATGTTTTGCACCAGCATGTCACTGTTGCTGTTTACCTTGCAAATGGCCCACTAAGGGAGGAGATGTGCCCTGATGCACAGAGAAAAAGGCCAATAATCAGAAACGGTAGATAGATACTTTAAACCTGAACTCCAGAAGCTCCTATGGCTAATGCCTTAATGTAGATTTCATTTTCAGGGGATTTTATGTGATAGGAAAATAAAGGTACATTGAAATTATAGGGGGAAAAAAAATATGATTTTTTTTTATTGTATTCAGTTTGCTTTGTCCCTGAATTCCTGAATTAAATCAAGTGAAATAAATATATATACAGAAAGCAGTAACTACTGCGTACCTGTGTGTAAATTGATGTGTGTATAAATCCGCTATAGTTTGAAAGCGTAAGAGGTTTGTTAAAGAGCCTTCAGTAATAAACCAACATCATGGAGACTAGATGGACCAGGGAGATGTTATAGAGATGCTACAGGAAGAGTTTGGTTATGAAACTATATCCAAGGATAAAAATCACTGCCTGAGCACTGCTTTATCTGTCATCTGAAAATAAGGAGTATGAAGCAGCTGCAAACCTACAAAGACAAAGCTATTCACCAAAACGTACAAGCTAGAAAAAGGACAAGAGCAGAGATTCTCCAAGAGGTTTATAGGAACCCTGGAGGAGATGCAGAGATCTAGACCAGGTGGGGAAATCTAGTGCCAGGGCAACTAGCAGCTCCTTAAAGAAAACAACAGTTTTGGACTTCTGTTTTGTGCTGCAATACATACTGTACCAAATATATTGTATATATACTGTACCAAGTATACTTTATATATACTGTACAAAATATCCGGATGGAAACTGCACAGTAGAAATTTGTAAAATTAAAAAAATGTTGAAGAAAACCTACTAATGTTGCTCGTATATCATCTGTAGCTGTCATTCCTTTTAATTTCTTCCTAAACATTTTCTACCAAAATGAACTGCTTCACAGAAAAATTATCTTAAACTCAACCTCCAGATAAAACCCTCCTCCAATCTTAACACTTGATAATTTACCAGTCCAATCTGTATGTTTTGTAGCTCAAAAAAAAAAGCGTCTATAAAAAACATAATAAATCTTTCTAAATACAATTGACGTCACTTGCAATTTTGCAAACTTTCAGGTTAATTTGCAGAAACTCCCTCAGTCTCAGCCTGTTATTTGAACTGGGAACATGACTGGATTGTGTGAGAGTACACGACATTTTGCGGTAATATCCTGCAAAAACGCACATTATCCTTGTCCAGGACAATCAGGGGGAGTCCACTTGGTTCAGAGGGGGAAACTGGATACATTCAGTGTGTTTCTTCCATTTCTGCTTTTCTCACAGACCTCAGTTTCTTCCACCTACTTGCAGATGTCCTGTCTGGTATTATCATTGAGCTTGAAACATTTTTCTCTGTTTTGTGTTCAGATTTGCTCATTGGGGACTCGTAGCTAGAAAGATCTGTAGATTTATCCAAGAAAACAACATGCAAGTAGTGGAAAAGATTCCTCAGGTAATTCTGGTTCTGTTGCTTTAATCAGTTTAATCAGATGGATGAACATGATGTCTCTTCACGCCATACTTTTCCCACAAGTCAAGCTGTTTTGACTGTAACTGTATCTAATGTCTACAGCTTCTACAATACAGCTTGAATCTCAGTCAAACACCTGCAGTCATTTAAGATTTCCGGTAGTTTTCTTTTTTGTGTTCCAAATGCACAACTGTGTTTTAAGTTAGTGGGAAATTTGAAAAAATGTGAATAAAAAAAAAAAAAAAAAAACGAAGTGTAGAAGCCTCCTGGATTTACACAGCTGAGCCGAATAAATCATACGTGACTGGTGATAATATTAATGTCTTCATTTTAATCTGACATAAAAACATCCACCCTCCAATGTTTTCCTTCTGCTGAAATGTTGGTCTTGTTTTATATGTGCCTTTCTTGTGCGGAGGTGTTTTTTTGATATCTCAAACTGAAACCTGAAGTTGAATTTTTTTTCCCTGTCTCCCTCCTCAATGTGCCTCCTATCTTTCCACAGAGATAAAGGCATCGCTATAAGGGAACCGCCTCATGGCGGGGCCCCTGGCAGCCAGCATGTCCTCAGTAAATCGTTCCCCCTTTGACGAGTCAAAACATCAAACTATGTTTTAGTCATAAAGGGTCAAATGTAAATTTATTTGCTCAAAGAGAAAAAACGATTACAATGAGAGGATATATATAAATATATATATATATATATATATATATATATATATATATATATATATATATATATATATATATATATATATATATATATATATACACACACTCACCGGCCACTTTATTAGGTACACCTAATACCTTAGGTACACTGCTCGTTAACACTTAATTTCTATGCAGCTAATCACATGGTGGCAACTCAGTGCATTTAGGCATGTAGACATGGTCAAGACAATCTCCTGCAGTTCAAACTGAGCGTCAGTATGGGGAAGATAGGTGATTTGAGTGACTTTGAACGTGGCATGATTGTTGGTGAGTATTTCAGAAACTGCTGATCTACTGGGATTTTCACGCACAACCATCTCTAGGGTTTACAGAGAATTGTCTGAAAAAGAAAAAACATCCAGTGAGCAGCAGTTCTGTGGGCGTAAATGCCTTGTTGATGCCAGAGGTCAGAGGAGAATGGCCAGACTGCTTCGAGCTGATAGAAGGGCAACAGTGACTCAAATAACCACCCGTTACAACCAAGGTGGGCAGAAGAGCATCTCTGAACGCACAGTACGTCAAACTTTGAGGCAGATGGGCTACAGCAGCAGAAGACCACACCGGGTGCCACTCCTTTCAGCTAAGAACAGGAAACTGAGGCTACAATTTGCACAAGCTCATCAAAATTGGACAATAGAAGATTGGAAAAACGTTGCCTGGTCTGATGAGTCTCGATTTCTGCTGCGACATTCGGATGGTAGGGTCAGAATTTGGCGTCTACAACATGAAAGCATGGATCCATCCTGCCTTGTATCAACGGTTCAGGCTGGTGGTGGTGGTGTCATGGTGTGGGGAATACTTTCTTGGCACTCTTTGGGCCCCTTGGTACCAATTGAGCATTGTTCCAACGCCACAGCCTACCTGAGTATTGTTGCTGACCATGTCCATCCCTTTATGACCACAATGTACCCAACTTCTGATGGCTACTTTCAGCAGGATAATGCGCCATATCATAAAGCTGGAATAATCTCAGACTGGTTTCTTGAACATGACAATGAGTTCAATGTACTCAAATGGCCTCCACAGTCACCAGATCTCAATCCAATAGAGCATCTTTGGGATGTGGTGGAACGGGAGATTTGCATCATGGATGTGCAGCCGACAAATCTGCGGCCACTGTGTGATGCCATCATGTCAATATGGACCAAACTCCCTGAGGAATGCTTCCAGCACCTTGTTGAATCTATGCCACGAAGAATTGAGGCATTTCTGAAGGCAAAAGGGGGTCCAACCCGTTACTAGCATGGGGTACCTAATAAAGTGGCCGGTAAGTGTATATATATACAGTATATATAGAGAGAGAAAGAGTACTTTATATTAACAAGATAATCCACTGTCTGAAAGTGTAGTTCTGGTCCTCTATTTCTCTGTGGCTCCATCTTCACTGCAGGTCTTGATGTTTAATTCTGATTTCTTGCTTGAATTAGTTGATTTTTGTATGGTTGTTCAGAGTACAAAAAAAAAACGGATTTAGTTTGAATTTGCCTGCTGAGTGTACGTAGCCTCTTTCTTTCTCTGTGTTCAACAGTAAACCTGTCAAGCAACATTTTATGGTTTATTTGAAAGAATGAATGAATAGACAGACAAATAGAGCTTTTTTCATACCTCACTGGCTATTTTATTGTAAAGAAACAAGTCAGTGAAAACTCCACATATCAGGTGAAACTTTTGCACATAATCAGTGTTGTGAAAGTCTGTGCATGATAAAACTTTATTGTATTTCAAAATAAAATACCTTTATTTTCTATCATATACATATAAAATTGTATCATATTTCACAGTGCTTTTATCCAAGGCTTTCCCAGCTGGATAGTGATAGTTTCTTCTGTATCGAGGGTCAGAACTGGGGAAGGTTTCATGAAGTTATTTCTGAACATGTGTGTCTATCATTTGGCTGCATCCGTGAGAAGTGTCCTAATGCGGTGACAGATCATTTAGTCTGGTCCCTGCTGTCTATGCAGATCTGAGATGCCAACTCTTCAGCATCAAAATAAGCTATGGGCACTTTTCTGATTGCTCACACATACTTACACAATGTATTTTCTTTTTCCCATCAAGACAGGCTAAAAATGAAAGCTGTCTATGCAATTATTTACCCAGTCCCCTAACCCTGTTTACACTCGTCAGCCATATTATAAACCCTGCTGTAAAAAAAAACGTTTTGGGGTTTTATTGTGGCAACACTCATTTTAAATTTGTCTGCCAGTTTTCTCTTTTATCATTCTATTCATTCATCCTTTCAAGTAAACCATAAAGTGTTGCTTTTATTTTTCCACACACTTTTTATAACAAACACAATGAGATAAACAAGTTTACCACAAGGTTCTGTCCGTTTCAAGCCCTGCAGCGCTTACAGAACAGAACCATTGTTTGCCTTATTCTGTCCTTCCTCCTCTGCATCCATTTTCAGTGAGTTTAAACATGACAACCTGCCAGCGGCTTCTTGGCCACTCATTGTCATGACAACTGGTGGCAAACATACATCCACCAAAACCAAGTCCAGATTTTCTGAACCACACACTGAGCTCTGGGTGCTGCTGCTTTTGGATGAGACCAGTTATCACTGGGAAGTATGGGAGCGAAACTAAATGCGATTCTGCAGTCTTCTTTAGTCTAGCATCAACATAGATCAGCAATGTTCATAACTTCTAAACCACCATCAAATGTTTCTGTGGAAAATTCAAATGTACTACTAGGTTGTACTAAACAACATTTGGTTTTGTATACACTCTGTGTGTAAGTCTAAGTCTAAATGTCATTACATTTTCTATAAGACTTTCAACCCTTCTTTTTTTGGGGGGGGGGAGACAGGGGACTTAATCAGACCAAAACAGCTTTTTTAGATACTTTCCAGTGAATATATAGTTTAGTTGATTTTATTTTATGTCTTCACATAACACTCTATAATTACATTGGCATTGGATGCAGCATTCGGATGCAGGAGTTTTCCCTGCAACCGGAGGTTTGTCAGATAGACTTTTCAGTGAACGGCAGCCTTGCTTCTGTCAGTGAGTCCAGGGCAGCTTGCTGTAATGCAGTTTGTCAACATCAGTGTGAATGGGTGAATGACTGAATGTAGTGTAGAGCGCTTTAACCAAGTCTCCTGACTTGAAAAATTGCTATATAAGTACAGGTGATTTACCATTTTTCTGGATTATTAGGGAGTTTTCTATCATTTGTCAGAAACACACACCTGAATCTTATCTATTTAGTCTAATATTAGGAGAATGTTAAAAGATAAATCACTTTTTAGACATATATTAAATAGTATTTAATACCAACAAGGGGATTTTCAAAGATAAAATAAATGACAAGATGGAGGACAATGCCTATCTCTGGCTATATGTCGGGTCTTTGCAGTATTTGGCCCTTTCTCTCGTTGCAGAATCTGTAATTACTTGTAGATTCTGGTAATGTCCCAATCCAATGTTTAGATCCATATTAAGGCATTTTTGTAGGACTGAAACCTCCGATAAAACTCCTTTCCTGGTGTTTGTTGTAAGTATACTGCCTGGACGTTGAGATAGCTGAAACCCCTAAAAAACAGATTAAAGATGACATTTGGTACCTTTATGATACGGACAACTGTTGGGCTGAATAAAAGGTGCTGGGATGACAATGAAGCGTGTCATGTTCCCAGTAACCAACAAGTCATATAAAAAGTAAGCCTAAACCTGCAAATAAAACAAAAAAAACATGACTCTGGATTAGGAGATGTGGACCATTGTTGAAAGGCCTCACAGCTTAATGTCATATTCTAAATGATGTTCATCTAGTTAAACCCACAAAAAAGTTAAAACAAAAATTTATAGAAAGCCTGATGAATAAATTGACCAAAATCATAAAAAAAACAACAACCAGAAAGCCTAGCTTATTAAAAGAGAAGTCTAAAAAAAAGTTCAAATACTTTTTTACAGCCTAACTCATCTTTGGCTCCCAAGTCAATCACCTTGAAAATATGGTTAAAAAAAATTTTCTTAAGTGACGTGTCTTCATATAAGTCTGTGTCACCTTATTTTTTTAAAGAATTCGTAATGTTTTCCAGTCCTCTGACTCTCTTTACCAGATTTTCTCTCCATTAACTTGTTTGCGTTTTATTCCCATCCTTGTCCCTCTCTCCTGGGCAACCAGGGTTGGACGATGATAAGAGAGCGAGAATGAAATTTATCAAAAAAATACAAGACGATAGGAAGAGGATCCCCAACAGACACACACACACAAACACACACACACACACACACACACACAAACACCTGTGTTTGACATCTCAGTAAAGCATAACAGGCATGGGAGTACTGTTGTCCACATTAGGGGCTGTTCTGTTTAAACCATTAACATTACATACTTAGTCACCTACATGCTCCAGTATGACACACAGAAGCAGAAACAATCACTTCAGCTACAGCAGCTACTGTAGACCTTAGAGCAAACATTCAAACAAGTAAAAAAGTTTTAGCTTTTTCGTGTTCGATGTGAACGGATAAGGCAGTTTAACGAGATGAGTTATGCTGGACTGATGGTGGCATCTTTAATTATGTTGTTTTTTTTGCAATCTTTGTCCTTTGTTGCGACAAAAACTGCAGCAGGGTTATTTTCTCCACAGTTTGCTGCAAAGGGCAACATTTTTAGTCTACTGATAAACTTCACAAGTCATTAAAGACATGTTGCATTGAGAAAACTGGCATACCCTTTACAAAGAAAACAAAAAGGAATCAGCAGGTTGATCTTATACTACTTCATGGAAGCGAGCTATAATACAGCAGCTCCCCCACCACTTATCAGCCTCACTATCGGACATTTTTTTAAGGCAGACAACAATGGCCTTTTTCTTCATATTCTTTCTGCTCAGCAGAAACAGTTCAGTGAGGTGTATTAGACTGCCCTGCTGCAGCAATCATTAGCTCCGGAGGCTGGCTGACTTTCACGCTTCATGGTGAAAACGAACACGCCACAAGACCCTCATTACAGCAGCTTTAGTCTTTAAGTCTCAGAGATGGGAACTGCTGATATGACCTGAGAGAGCATTTCTTGCAGCTGCTGGGTTCAGTCAGCTCTAAGAGGAAATGAATCTGAAATGTTCTGGACAATACTACAAACATATGAGGTTAAGAGTTTTTAGACACTATAGTCTTTACTTAGTTGTCTGAGCATTAGCGCTGTTAGGAACTGACAACCTGTCCAGGATGCACCTTTGTCACTTTCAAGTTGTTGTATTTCTTTGTAATCCCAGCAAAAACAATAAATTAATCTAGTGTGAAGTTTTTTAAATTTTATTAAGGCTTTGGTAACTTTATCTCATTCTTTAATATCAGACAATTAATAAGGAAGTAATGGGCCTTTAAAATGTAAACTCTGACCAAATCCTTTAAATCTGCTCATTTAAGACTTCCTCCAAAAAAAAAAAAAACATGTCCTGGTTCCTAAGAAATTAACAGGACTAACATTAGAATGAAAGAAAAAAAAAGTTCAATGAAAAACAAACTGTTTCATTTACTAGCCTCCACATTTGACCTATTAGACACATGGAGTGTGTCCAGGTGTTTTTCTGCACATGCCTGTTTTATTCTATGCGCACCCATCTGAGGAATGCCTGCTAAAAGGGCAGCTGTCACAGAGAAACAGCCATAAGGGAACTCTGGAAGGCATATGGGGCAGTGCTATTGGCAAGTGCTGTCTGTCAAGGAAGTTGATGACCCAAAAAGAAGAGCTGCATCAGCATGGAGATATTTATCCATATCATTTACAGTCAACCTCTTCTCCTTTTTATTACAATATTTGGGTCTGCATAAAATTATCCAAGGGGCTGAATAGAATTTACCTTGGGGCCTCACTTTAATTAGCAACAACACCTATTTAAAGAATTTTATATTTATGTTTTTTTTTTATTCACAAAGCATGATTAAGTTATAGTTAACTTGTATGATATTGGTTAATTCTCTGATTTTTATAATTTAACTATACTGTTGAAATAAAAAGGATGCATAAAGTGCTTTGGAAAAGCACAAGCCTACACTCACTGACAGCCTCTTAACACAGAGTCAGTAAAGAGGAGTCAAACTTTATTTGTGATTGCAAAAAATGTTGAAAATGATCAGATGTTAGTTGTTGTTTTCAGTTACAGGCTGCAGACATTAACTGTTTAAATCAAAAAGTATAATAATAGCTAAACAAAATAATGAGCTTATGCAAAAATCTAAAATGCAAGACTATTGGTTTATTCTTAAAAATTCTGGAAGGAGCATCATGAAAGTTAAAATCTTTACAGAGGTTTGCCCCAACTGGCAATAAGTTGAAATGACACCTGTTTTGTTTTTTTGCATAAGAGAAGAGGAAAAGCACTGCAATCTGATGCTGCACAGGACTTCTGTTTTTTTGGGACGTAATGTCATCTGAGGTAAGAAAGCTATAAATGTCCCATTTATTTTGAACAGAGCATCTTATCTTTTTAAAACGCAGGTCCCTTTTTATTCCCAGGGCAAATGTGATCTACCTTCATTTGATGACTTTGGAGGCTCTTGCAATATTTAGGCTATGCTACTTTGCATTTTTGACTGGTTTTGTGATCAGCCACAAAAAATAGTCACCCATGTTCTCGTGCTACTGCTTTAATGCCAGAGGAGACTCAACAAAGACATGTAACCTTTAAACTTGTAAATTTCCCCACCAATAAATGAAAAAGTTCAAGCATTTAAATTTGTTTTAAATTTGTAATTTGAAACAAGTTAAAGGAGAATCTAAAAATCTGAGATCTATATTTTTGTCCGAGAATCAAACCACATTTGTGGGTTGAGGTACCCTCTGTTTGTGAAGCCTTAAGCAAGGTTTATACTTGATTTATTGAAGGTTTCCACACCAACAGCCATGCAAGGCAAGTATCCAGTACAGTTCAGAATAAAGACATTTTGATGTGCTTTACATGAATTAAACAGTAACATAGAAAGAAAGGAAAAGCAGAATAAAAGCATGCTCTTGTAGGGAAATTCTCTGAGTGGCTGATTGGAAACCGGAAACTCTACAGAATAGACCTCATTGGCAAAGAAAACTCACGAGGCAAAGATAGAAGCCTACTCTAAAAATGCCTGAACTCGTGCATGTGAGCAACCAATGAGTCATTTATTTTAACAAAATAACCTCTTTTTCCAAACAATATAGCATGTAAAAATTATTTTTCTTAGAGAGTTTAAAATAAGAATCAGCTACAGGGCCTTTAACACTTATGACATGACTTAGCTTCTTAGGCACTGAGATATTTTCTTTGCATCAAGGTAAGAGAATACAAGGTTATAGTTAATTTATATCTTGTTTAAAGATCATGTACTTTAGTGATGCAATTCTACTAAACTAAACTGAATTGACATATATAGACTGAATAGAACACAGAGTAACACGTTTAGACTGTTTCTTCTAATTAGCTTTTTGGTGCTTTTAATAAAAATTTTAGAAAAAAATGATTTAATTAAAGAAAACTTAATATTTTAATACCAAAATATTGACCTGATGAAACATAAGACTATTTAATCTTCAGTATGGTCACTCAAAACTTGCTCACGGCTCACTTTACACAAGTTCATGCATTAATGCAACAATGTATGAAGATAACCACATTGCCTCTGCTGATGTGTTCATCATGTCCAGGTTGGAATGTGGTCTTTTACTATTTCATGTACATGTTTGTCTCTGATGTCTCTCATCTCTATGAGGTCAAGCTGGTTTGAAGGCCAGTTAAGCACAGTGATACTTGGGGCTTCAGATAATCTATTAGTTCTTTTGGGAGTGCAGGTGTACACCAAATCTCACTGGAAAATCAAACCAACATCAAAGCTTGATATGAGAGGAAGTAATAAAAATGTCTTAAAATGTCTCTGCACACTTTCTCTGATTTTTCACTTGCAGAATAGAAAATGGTATGACTGCAAATCATTACTCTATGCCAAAACCTTGAACTAAACCTCAAGCATCTTTGATCTTTTGCCTCTTTACTCTTCCTCCAAGCTCTACAACCATCACGCCCAGATGAAAATTAAACATGTATTTTTATTGGACCACTGGGAAAGAGACCAGCCCTTTTCTCCCTCATGAAAATGTTTTAAATGGCCTTACACAAAGATTTTAATGTTGCACCCCAAGTTTCAGATTCTTCTGCATGCTACACATACAGCTCCGACCCCAGCTGCAGGGCAAACTAGAAACTGCCCCAAACTCTCAAAAAATGCTATTTTTCTTCCACTCAACTTTACATATACATCTTATTAACTATGAGCAGGTGTTCTATTGCAATACTAATCACAGGGCTATGTTATATTCTAATGTTTAAACAACTGGCATTTCTAAAATAAGTAAACAAATGAAATGCCTCTTTCTGCGCATATAAATCTATTCTGAAAAAATATATATTTTACTTAAAAGTACTAGCGGCTTAAGTGGATAATTTCTTTTGAAATATAAAAGAAAAACTTACCTTTCAGGAGTAGGAGAAACTCCAGGCACAACAGATATTTGCGCAGCTCCATTTATAAAACTGAATGAAAGCAGTCCCTTTAGTCCCTTTTTTTTCTACTTCTTTTCCTCTTCTGTTTTTACAAAGTTTTCTGTCCTGACCAGCTGGAAACGCAGAGAGTTTTTATCCACAACATATTCACATCAGGACAGTAAAATCCACTCTGTTTTTCAATATCAGCGGAACAAATGTGGCTTGAGTTCATTTACAGACTAGTTATTAAAGGTTTAAATAATTGAGAAAAATAAAATATTGTTTGCTGTAATATTTCAAGTCCTCGCGCGATCAAAATATAGAAAAACAGCGCGTGCACCTGTGCTGTCCAACTGAAGTTTCCAGTTAGGATTGAATGAGCTGTAATGAGCAACACCTTCAGCTGTCACTCAGCGGCTGGGAGCGTCAATCCCTCCGGACCCCGCAGCGCGTCTTTGAAGACCGAACTTTACGCAAACTCTTCTCCAACTTGGAGCAGAAGCGCTGGCCCTTCTTATCCCAATGACTTATTATCCATGACCTTTTCTCGCTGTTCATTCCTGTGCGCCTTCATCCACGTCTCTCTGCGTCTCTGCTGGAAATGAAAGGGCGCATTTATCTTCACACCTCCTGCTGCTCCATCTGCCCACATACATCCACTCCTCTGACTGAGCGACCGGTTCTGACGAACCTTCATCCCAAATCTTTCTCTCCTCCTTCATACCATATGTGTGTGTGTGTTTTTTTTTAAGGTTGTCTCATTTCCCCGCAATGGGGTAGGTTTTTCCCGTTTTTGATCATAAAGAGATGACATGTCACATGAGCTCAAACAGCTCTCTGAAATCTCTACAAGAAAGCAACTAATGCAGTTTACAGAGAGTTGATTTTCCAAAAAAATATTATATTTTAACAGAAAACAATATAAATAGATGCTGAAAACTTTAAATGTTTTCAACTCTAACTTAAATGCATTGATATTGGGTGGACCTAAATTTTATCTCTAGCAGTCCCTTTTCTACCTGAAAATCGCAATACATCAGATAAGGGCGAACAGTTACTTGGAGATGTTGGAGATCGACCTGTTTTCCAGTGTAGTTCTGTTTCTCTGACTGTGACTGGATGTGCTCTCTTCATCCTCTGACATGGGAGCTGGCTCAGAGCTCCTCTGCCTGGCTGTGTTTCCTGGACGGGGACGCCTTTTACAGCTGCTTTTTGAATCTCTGCTTCTGTCTCCTTGAACCCCAGTCCGCCTCTGCAGATGGCCGCTGACACTGAGCCTGGTTCCACCAGAGATTTCTTCCTGTTAAAAGGGAGTTTTTCCTCTCCACTGTCGCTACAAGCATACTTAGTGTGAGGGATTATATTGGAGTCAATGGGCCAATGCAATCAACTGGTTTCCTTAGATAGAAAACTTTGAATCAATTGGACTGTATGATCTGATGAACTGTAAAGTGCCTTGAGATGATATGTTGTGAATTGGCGCTGTATAAATAAACTGAATTGAATTGCTTTGCCGTGACCACCTCCAGAGCCTTTATATTTGGAGCATTCTTCTGTCAGTGTAAAGGGGATCAGGGTTCCAAAGGGGCTTAAAGCATTTCAATGGATAAAACAGTATGTCAGGATCAATTATGTAGGTGAAATTGTAAGGTTTTTTTGTCATGATTTTCTTTAAGCCTCTGAACATGCAGAGAAACTCCCAGAAGAGAAACCAGTAAAAATTAGGTTTATTGACAAGGTATATGAAATGGTAAATGATGATCTGGGTCTGTGCTTGAACATTCAGATTTTAAACTTAGTATGTCAACTAAAGACTGACAACAAATATAAAGCAAACAAAGTTATTTACAACAATATACATCAAAGATGATCAATTCATAATTTTTGCTAATTTATTAGTCTTATGAGTTTAATGCTGTCTTCTATGTAATTAAAGATAAAAACACTGTTCAACTCATTAAATGTACGTATCTATATCATTTAGAACAATACATTGATTTAAATAGCACAAATTTAATTAAACTAAATTCCTCATCAAAATCTGGTCTGTCTTTATTGATTTATTTGGAAAATATAGTTATTGTGCGAGTCCATTTCCCTTGTTGGTTTATTGTGATCAGCATAGATGGACTGCAAAATGTTTGTTACTGCCCATTAGTTTTTTGACACATATACTGAAATATATATATATGTATAAGTCTTATATATAAGTCATATGACTGTCATGATCTGGCCTGTTTGCTCTCCCTTAATTAGTAATTCCTTTCACCTGCCCTCTTCCTTCCCTGCCTCATTATAATTAATTCCTCTCACCTGTTTCCTCTGGTTTATATTCAGTTCAGCCTGAGCATTCAGGGCCAGATCATTGCTTGTCTCTCTGTCAGTCTTTCTGTTCAGTTTTCATTTGGTTCATGTCCTGGATCCTAGCTGCCAGTGGAAAGAGGGTTTTAGTGTTTGTCTCGTCTCCTGATCGTCCACTGTTCCTCCCCTGCGGAGTCCTCTGGGTTTTTGGCTCATTATGGGGGGGTGGTTCAGTTTTTATCTAAGTAAGCCTGGCTCCTGGGTGGAGACCAGTTTAAAGTCTGCTTCAAGTTCCGGTTCCTACGTCCTGTCTCGGCTACCCTCTTCCACTGTGCCTGCCTGTCTGCACCTGATCCTGTCTGCTCCTGTGCATGACCACCTGGTCATGCTTCTGGTCCCAGTAAGACTCTGAACCCTCCCGGAAGCCTGTGGATGCATGGAAGTCTGGATCCTGCCACCTGTCTCTGTTCCTGTCTGATCTGGATCCTGCCTGTTCCTGTCTGTTCTGGATCCCTCACCAGGATCAGCTTCCAGCATCACCTCTGGGACATCAGCACTGGGGACACTCATGGTCTGGACTGTTAAACCAGGTAAGTGACCAACACGTTAATCTTCTGTCAGATGATCGTGGTCACTTACCTGTGTTTCTCCCCCAGAGTGTCTGAGATTGGGCGGTGC